>NW_025777054.1:0-98119 GCF_021130785.1 Homalodisca vitripennis
TTTATTTCAACTTTTTAAATCTTAATGATGCTTCGTTGTTTTTTTAACTACGCTTGTTATCTATTGAGGAATGTATAATTGTGTCATATTTGTAAAGGTGTTTTATCGAAAATGGAAAAAACTATTCAGAATGTATAAATATAACGTTATATTAATGTAATATAATAATTTAATAATAAAATATAATAATGTTTACTCATAGTTTATGAGTAGTCGTAAGTGGTAACATGTTCCACAAGCCTTAATTAAACCCAGGAAACAGAGCCAGGTAGTGAATATCAAGTTTTATTGCCAATTTATAATTGAATGCTAAGCCGGTTGTTGAGAGTTCTGCAATCTCCACTTTTTTGTTGGCAGTGGAAACACTTTTATCTGCAAACATCTGTCAAGTGAACATATTGTGTTCTCCAATAATTTATGAACTTTCCATATCCTAACTTTAATTATGAAACCATTGAGGGGAAAATATATAACTCCAACAACTATTGTATTAAACATAATTCTTCGTGATAAGGTCGAAAAAACATTGCGTGGATTTTAGAATTTGTTCAAGTATCTTATTTGCTGTGGTTGAATATAAAATATACATAAAAGTGTTAAATTCTTTCTTTAACATTGAAAGGCTTTTAAATTTTAAATATTTTTCCAGTATTTTAAATCTACTTTACATGCAACTTCCGATTTTGTTGGGCATCCGCCTTTGAGGTGTGTCTCGTGTATATCGTGTGACTTATATATCAACGGCTAGTCAATGTGTCCGGTACTGATTCCATATTGATAACTAGTACTTTTTAAACTCCACGACTAATGTTAAAATTTTTGATATTATAATAGTCGTTCAGAGTATGTTGATTTTCATTAACCAAAGATGTGGACGTTCCTATATTTTAGGTCACTGATAACCAAGGGCTCCTGTATTCGTTATCTTGCTGTGTCTGTCAGTGTACAACCCGATACTCTTATGCGAAGGCATAATTCCCTCGCGTCAAGTCTATTGAGGCCGTGTGTGTCCAGATCATGCTCTCTCTCTTCACACACTCTCTCCACTCTGGAGAGCTGTTTATCTCCGCATTTACAGATGGACTTGTTTTTAAATCCTCCAGTATTTTTTCATAGTGTCTTTTCTCATGGAATTCTCCAATCCTTGTTTACAAGTTTTAAACTTTCTAGAGGCTTTACGAGTTAAAATGTTTGATACTTTAATAGCCTCTCCATGGTAAAAATAAGGTCGACCAAATATTATATTTAATATTCTTCATACATATATATAATATTTATATGATGATTATTTTTATATAATGTAATTTAATATTTAGGTCAATATTATTAATATATTTAATATTTTTAATATTTATATAATTCTTTAAATTTGAGCCTCAGTAACGCTGTATCAGAAGTCTCTCACTGAAGTTTGCCTCTAGACCTTTTTCCCTGATCCTTTGGGAAAACAACTCAACCTTAAAGAGACGTTTCGTTTTTACATTGGACAAATCGTTTTCCACCCCCAATATTTATGTCTGAAAGTTGCTTTTGGCTCTGGGAAAGCTTCCATGCAAGGAATGAATGTTTGATTCTTTTGGGCGCAGTTTTGGGTCTCTGGAGCTCAAAAACATTGTATTATTGTAGCCCACTGGAAGATCAAGTTATTTAAGTTGTATTAATAGATTTTACAGCTCCAAGTTTAGTCAATTTTTTATTTTTTACATTCTTGGTTTCCTGCTTTTTTTTAGTTTTAAAATTTTTAAGTAACTTCTTAGATTATTTGGTGAACTTTATGAAGAGTAAGGATATTAAAAATTTTGAATTTTTATCTTACTACTTTTACCGATTTTTCCGTTTTTACATATGAATAAATACTGGTAGTAGTGAGATAATTAGGATTGTTTTTTTTGTTTAATTTGCTTGCGCGGACTTTTGTTTTAAGTCTTAGCTTGCTCTATAATTGAATGAGGATAGCTGTTTTTAATAATAGAGTCCTGTTGGTTGTAGTACCATTTCACCTTTAAAATTTTATCTTTTTTTTCATTTCTCTTGCACCCATATCTCAATATTTTTCAATATGTTGGAAATATAAAATACTTTTTACTAATCCATTTTTTACATGTCGATGATTTTATTTAATTATAATTTAATTAATGAACTCTTGTCACTGAGTGAGAAAATTCTTTCGTTAATAAAAATAGTTTTGTTTTAATTGTGTGTTTTCTCAATCAAAATTATCCCCAAGAAAATAAAATTTCATATTAAAACTCATTTTCAATGGTTTTTATTTTATCGATGGCTCTTTGTATCTATGTGTTTTAAAAAAATATCATATTTGTTGGTGTTTAAATTCTATTTTCCCATACCTACAATAGGAATCCTCGAATCTACATACCGGAACCAGATTTTTGGGTTTTATTTTCTTCGTTTTCAAAAAAACATTGTCTCCTCAATGTGATCCATAAATGTGTGTTTGCTAAAAATTTTTGTGCTGTGAGATACACCACCAATAGGTTTAAAACCGGGATACACTTGATTGTGTCCATTTATTATTAGATTTCATATGGCACAATGATAGATGAGAAAAAACCACGACAAGATTATTATGTTAATATATATATTTACTTAAACTAAATTGGTCGTTTTTTTTTAATTTTCAGAACGTATTCTATATAGTCTTTGATCTTACAGTTGCTAGAATAATAAAATGATTTGAGATACCCAGAGACCAACGATTTCTGCCATTGTTCAAAAACCATTAATTTCTAATTTATGTATATCATCACAAATGCCTTTTATATTTGTTAACTAGTTTGAGTAAGTGTCTAATCCATCTTAATTAAGTTTATCTACATCGTGTTTTTTTGCCTCACTTTTTTCAGGCGATTGTTTTAGCTTTAAGTTGGTATTTCTAAATTTCATGTAGCATGCCCTTATCTTGTTCATATATGGAGTATACATTGTGTCTTCCAGTTAATTAATGTTTTTTAGCTCGGAGTAAATACACACACGTGTATTTCAAACATGTCTACTGGTGGACCTGTTCTGCCAATGTTCATTAATACCATTAAATATCTCATATTTTTGTTTTTCTTACTCATTCTGGCCCGTAATTGTGTTACTGTGGGTTGTTGCATCGTCTGTTCTAATACTAGATTTTGAATGCTGTCTACCGGGGGGGTGGAATGCGGTCCGGCGTTGGGTGGGTATGGGGTTAGTTCTTTTTCAGGTGTGCATGGCAGCAACGGTATGGGGCTTAGATGGCGGACGGCGTTTGAAGATTTGTGGGTTTTTTTTTGTCTAGTATTTATTGCTATTTTTTTTTTTTTTTTATTTTTTATATTTTTTTTTTCTTTTTTAAAAATTGAGTCTTCCAGTTTTAATGTTATTTGCCAACGGAATATAATTCCGAGAAATTACAACCATGATGTCACGCCATAAAGCAATACTATTGTACTATTAATATTTAATGACATTTAATCGGGAATTATCTTGTTTAGCTGAACCGAAAACCACTGTTATAATTTCTGGTAGTACATGATCATAGTAATAGTATACTGTTTTCGTGGGAGTCTATTAAAAACCCGGGAACTTATAACACATTGTAACTATACACATTACAGAGAATATCATGCACGTCCAGTAATGGAAAGCATTCTTTAATGAGGGAAATAACTTCTCAAAAAATTTTTGGATGATTGTTGGAAGAATAGGCCATTGGGCACCCTTTTTTTTTAATTGCTTGGGGCGAGAGTATTTGAATCGCCTTTTTTTGAATGGAGTGGAATGATTTTTGCTTTTTTCCCCCTTTTGGCCGTTTGGGAAAATTTTGCCCACGTTTGGAAAGAAAATTTTTTTAATCTATTCTGGCCAAGGTTTTCAAAGTTTGTGTGGAAACACTGTTTTTAAGAAGGGCACCACCCCGGTCAACACTAAAACATCCCTAGAATTTTGCTTGGCCTTTTTTTTTTTTTTTTTTAAGTCCCGGTTCTCCGCAGCACACCCACATCTCACCTTCCTGTGAACAGGTGTTTGGTTAACTCCATCGACGCTGCTGGGCTGCACCATGATCCCCCTGCTGCTGTCAGACGGATCTTGGCAATGGCACCAGTGCCACCATCTTCAACCGCCACCTTCTACAAAAAAAATTTTGTTTTAACATGTCCCGCAAATCAAGAAGGGGGTCTCTAATGGGCCACTTTTCCTTCAAATATCAGCTCTGAAGGAGATGAGGTGACTGGTGTTTCTCTGTATTTTTCTTTGTTTGTTAGATTATGATTACCAAGCGGGTTTTTGATATATTTTTTTGTATGTTCTCAGTTTTTTTGTTTAACATCATATGCCTTAGCTACCTTTATTACTTTTTTTGTAGTTTTTTTTATAATTTTTTTTTAAAGAGAATGTTTGGGAAAATGCTCAATTCTGTTGTTCTTTCTTGAAATACTTGGTTTTTATTCTTTTAAATTTGCCATTGTAAGAGTAGAATAGACTAATATCGTAGGAGTATACAGTTTTCGGAGTAGCCAGCCGTTATTATATTATTTGTGACTAGTATATGAAGGAAAATTTTTAATTGCGTATTTTGTATTCATAATGTTTCCTGGTTTATTTTGTTTAATCGTTACAAACTGCATACATTACTTATGCATGTTTTGTATCAGCACAAGGTGTCCTCTTAATAGTCTACACAAAGCTTGTTACAATGTACAGGATTTATAGAAGTTAAATACTACTAGGCACAGGCTTTATATTCATTTTAACAATTAACAACTTAAAGTTACAAAAACTATTTTAAATAAAAGGTTCGTGTTAATTTAACTGGAAAGAAAGTACTGTTGTATTAGCACTGGAACTTAAAAAAATTGCATAATTAAAGACATTTAAAAAGGGTAGGTAGAAAACGTTTTGGTTGGCTGAATTGTAGAGGTCCCAGTTGCGTTAATACCCTTGAATTCGTAAGGACGGATGGAGTACGCTCGTGACTTGGGTTCAGTTGCTGAAAGGCAAGGTTATATGCCACCTCTTTCATTATGTACTTACTTTCTAGACAATGAGGTTATTGACCTATAGGAAACTAAACAATATTTCCATTCTACTTAAATATGACAATGTTAATTTAAATATGGGAAGCCATTCATTTTAATTTATCCTCTTTGATGTAGTAAGTTAGAGAGTTATTTTTGTTCACTTTAATTAATAGTATAAAAGGACGCTATCGTACATGAATTTATAAATAATGCATTAAAAAGACATAATAACATTCTTTCCTTCAGTGATTTTATATCCAAAACCTAATAAAAACGTGTTTTTAATTTTGAGGGATGATAATCAATTTCACGTTTATTAACAATATTTTAAGTAGTTTGTAACTTACAGAAAACCAAATAATTCAGACAAAAATATAAAATTTTTTATTTATTATTTTTATTTTTTTTATAGTTTTAAAGCTAGAAATTATAATTTCGTTACATATGAGCATACTGCAAATTTTTACTAGATAAAATGTTATTCAATAAAGCATAGAAAATAATAAAACATAATCTGCTAGTAAAACTGTAATGTCAAAAGGACCAAATTGTGCAAAATTATAAATTATTTTGTAACTTCTTAGAGGCCTAATTTTCGTGATTCTATTTTTATCTGTTGAGATTATTGCACGCGATGGCAATATTTATTTCAGTTATATGGCTGGAGATGCCCTTAATATAATAATGAAAAGACTAGACATTCTCTTTTGCGCGGACATTAAAATGTAAACAAAGGCACGGTTTCGATCAAACGTATATACAATATTTAAGTTTAATATTATATTTATTCAAAAGTATTTATTATGAGCAACAACCGATAATATTAAGATTTATATAATCTAAAATTAACTTTTAAGTTTAGATGATGAAATCATATTACTGTAATGTTTCTTTTTCGCCCAAATTGCCCCTTTAACTCTAATATGTATCTAGACAGGTGTTTCAAAGGTAAAATTTTGAAATTTTTGATAAAATTTAATTTGCCAATCTGCACTGAGACATTCATTTACCTATTTATTTATATATATCCTATCAGATTCCATCCCCATACCATGAATTTGCGCACTGGAAATTAGGACTTTTTGGTTTAGACTTTGGCAAGACCATGTTCTTTATTAGAATTTTCAATATTTAATTACTCAAATTTTTAAGCTGGATGAAGCATATAAGCATAACAATTATTAAATATAAGCTGATGCAAAATAATGGCTAATTTCATTTTGCTACTTTTTTAGAGATTGCTATCAATTACACTTTTCATCGTTTTCATTTTCCAAAATGTGTTCTTCAAGTAGAGCAAACATTTTATCTTTGGCATTTAGTTAAATTTAGTTTATGTTTGGCGATTTGGTTCACCTTAAATAGCAATTTGCGATCGGAATTATTGGTTTCCTCTCGTTCGTTAAAAAAGGAAACATTCGGTGATAATAATACTAATAATTCCTATAATCAAAATCACTTGAAACTATAAAACCGTTTTAACAAATGGAAAGCAATATAAAATAATTACACCAAGGGATAGGCAACGCATCTATCAATTTCTCAGAGATACGCTAACGGTATTAATTAGTAAGGTAAAAGTCATGTTCGTTAGTAATAGAAGTACCCCCACGGGACTTACACTCTTCCACCTCTTATTTCTCCCAAATCTTCATATTACAAGCTGTGATAGCCCTGAAATAACCAAAATTGTTTTACTAGTTTATCGTGAGATTACTACAGTTTGCACTTCATAACTTGCATAATGCTTTTTTTACAAATGTTCTTGTTGTTGAAACTGTTGTCTTTGATTTTTATTTCATTGACAAACTTGTATACAACTGGTAAATTTTTCTATTATTTATGCAGATAAAAAGTTTCTTACGATCTGGCATTATCTAAGCTACGCGGCATATTCGTGTCTATTAAAACAAGGTGTGAGCAATAAACGACAAAGACAAAGGTTGTGCAAAATATATAATTTTTACATATTATTATATTATTTTAAGCGTTTTTAAAAAAAAATTTTAAAGTACCGAATTCAATAGAATTTTTTCTATTTTTTTAAATCATTGCTTTTATATGTGTTGATTATAAAAGGAATAAAACTTTAGCTTCTTACATAATTATTATTTTTTTTTAATATTGGATATTGAATATTATAAGGTATAAAGGCCAAATAAATTTCTAGTTTACCATTACAATTTAATGAAATCACCAATTAAAAAAAAATTGATTACTGAAACTTTTCCAAGTATGTATGCTAAGGTAAGATTTTGGATTAAACAATAATACACAATATTGTAAATAAATTTATCTTGATGGATTTTTGATAGTGGGGGGTTTGTATAAGTTGTATCTTATTCTCAAAGGCATAGATGATAACTACAATCTTCAAAAATTTTAAATTTTTCAGAAAGATGTTTGAAGGCGATTCCTTTAAGAATAATATAAAAATTATTCCCAATTGTAGCGACAATAGTTTTTATACGCTAGGTTAATGTGGATTTTGTCATTATCATACATGTTTCGATAATCAATTAGACATCTTTTATTTTCTTCCAAGGAACAATGTCTCTCTTACACGATACCTCACCAGATTTAAATTATTTTAAATTGTCATGCTTCAACAAATGTTTTGTTTTGTTTCACCGTGGCCGTAGTTTTTTATAACTATGGGAATACGAAACATAAAGTGCTAAAACGTGTATTGTATTTATGCTCATTTTACCCTTCGCCGAAGTAATTATATATGCCCTTACATATTGGTAAAAATGATTTACTTGAAAATATGAAAAAATTTTTACGAGGTGTAATTTTAGGAATTCGGCACATAATAGAAAACTTTCATTTTAAAAAACTTCATATATATCCGCAGAAGAAATCTCATTTTCACATTTCGTCGATCTTACCTTAGTTTGGAAAATCATTTATTTAAAGTGAAA
The DNA here is from genome assembly GCF_021130785.1 of Homalodisca vitripennis. Classification (NCBI taxonomy): domain Eukaryota; kingdom Metazoa; phylum Arthropoda; class Insecta; order Hemiptera; family Cicadellidae; genus Homalodisca; species Homalodisca vitripennis. The sequence goes on from NW_025777054.1 coordinate 7,934, forward strand.
ACCTGATCTAATCGGAAAAAATACAAGTTCGTACATTAAACTTACCTGCAGTATACCCAATGTGAAGATTTTGGGACTTTTAAAGGTATAATATATAAATAATTGTAAAAAAATATAAAAACGCTTTATTTGAATATATAGATGGCACAAATCATGTTGTGTTTCCTTTAAAAAATTTAGGGCTTTATCTCAATTTTAAACATTTTTTGCATTCATTCGGTTGGGAATGGGAATTTAGTGTATTTTGTATTCAGAAGATCAAATTAAAATAGATTCCACATATCTCTCCCAAATTATTTACACCCACACTTTTCATCCAATGAGCGTACCTTAACTCTCTCTAAAGTGTGTCTAAATTCATCAAGAAGACACAATTTTTCGTCACCGACGTCATTTACTGATGACTGATATTCAAGTTTTATTACAGTTTACATCACGAAGGTTTCAACTGTACCCTTGACAGCTGGTCACAATATTGATTATACATTCAAATATTCGGTATTAGCGGTTGAATCTTTATTTTTGTTTTGGAGTCCACCTTCATTAATTTCAACATATATTCTCAAAGTCTTTTAACAGCTTTACTAGTTGTTCTATTTCATACTAATTGACTGTTATTTATTTACTGGAGTGATATGTTTTCATTACCGAAGCACCTGAATATATTAACACACATTTCACATTTTAAATTAAATGGTTTTCCACTCCCAAAACTCTGTGCACTAAAGCAGAGATCCTATTTGACTAATGTATATGTGTGCTGGTAGGTAAACCAATTCTCGCTGTGTACTGTGATATTACCGGCGTAGGTAAGCTTCAGAGTTTACGTGGACCAGCTGTTAATGGTTTAGATGTGAGAGCGTGCTCCCAAATCATGATTTGTCATGTTATTTTTACCTTATTACTCTCAAAATCATCTGCCACTAATGCAGAGATTCCTATTTACTAATGTATTGTGATGGAGTAAACCAATTCTCGTTTGGTTCTGTGATATACCGCGTGGTAAGCTTCAGCGTTTACGTGGACCGCTGTTTATGGTTTATTTAGATGTTAGAAGCGTGCTCCACATCCTGATTGTATGTTTATTTTACCTTATACTCTCAATTCTCTGCCACTAATAGCAGAATCTATTTACTAATGTATGTGTGCTGGAGGAAAACCAAATTCTCGTGTACTGTGATATACCGCGTGGTAAGCTTCACGAGTTTTTCGTGGGAACCGCTGTTAATGGTTTAGATGTAGAGCGTGCTCCCACATCCTTGATTGTCATTGTTATTTTACCTTATACTCTCAAATCTCTGCCACTAAAGCAGAGAGATCCTATTTACTAATGTATTGTGGCTGGAGTAAACCAATTCTCGTGTAACTGTGAGATAATACCGCGTGGTAAGCTTCATGAGTTTACGTGTGGACGCTGATTTAATGGTTTAAGATGTAGAGCGTGCTCCACACCATCCATGATTGTCATGATATATTTTACCTTTATACTCTCAAATATCTCTGCCACTAAAGCAGAGTGATCCTATTTACTAATGTATTGTGCTGTAGTAAACCAATTCCGTGTGTTAGTGTGTACTGTGAGTATACCCGCGTGGTAAGCTTCAGAGTTTACGTGGACCTCTGGTAATGGTTTAGATGTTAGAGCGTGCTCCCACATCCTGATTGTCAATGTATTTTTACCTTATACTCTCAAATCTCTGCCACTAAAGCAGAAAGACTATTTACTAATGTATTGTGGCGGTAGTAAACCCAATTCTCGGTTGTACTGTGATTATACCGCGTGGTTAAATGCTTCAGAGTTTACGTGGACTCTTGTTAATGGTTTAGATGTAGAGCGTTGACTCCCACATCCTGATTGTCTATTGTATATTTTACCTTATACTCTCAAAATCTCTGCCACTAAAGCAGAGATCCTATTTACTAATGTATTGTGAGCTGGAGTAAAACCAATTCGATGTGTACTGTGACTTATTACCGCGTGGGTAACGCTTCAGAGTTTAACGTGGACCTCTGTTAATGGTCTCTTAGATGTAAGAGCGTGCTCCCACATCCTGATTGTCATCGTTTATTTTACCTTATACTCTAAAACTCTTGCACTAAAGCAGAGAATCCTATTTACTTAATGTATTGTCGCTGTATGTAAACCAAATTCTCTCGTGTGTAACTGGTGATATACCGCGTGGTAAGCTTCAGAGTTTACGTGGACCTCTGTTAATGGTTTAGATGTAGAGCGTGCTCCCAACATTCCATGATTGCCATGTTATTTTACAGTCCTTATACTCTCAAATCTCTGTCACTTTAGCAGAGAACCTATTTACTAATAATGTATTGTCCTGGAGTAAACCAATTCTCGTGTACTGTGATATACGCGTGGTAAGCTTCTGAGAATTACGTGGATCTCTGTTAATGGTTTAGGATGTGGAGCGTGATCCCACATCCTGGATTGTCATGTTATTTTACCTATATACTGCTCAAATTTCTGTCACTAAAGCAGAGATCCTATTTACTAATACATTGTGCTGGAGGTAAACCCAATTCTCGTGTACTGTGATATGCGCGCGTGGTAAGCTTCAGGGTTTACGTGGATCTCTGTTAATGGTTTTAGATGTGGAGCGTGCTCCCACATCTGATTGTCATGTTATTTTACCTTATACTCTCAAATCTCTGCCACTAAAGCAGAGATCCTATTATTACTAATGTATTGTGTGCTGGAGAAGTAAACCAATTCTCGTTGTACGGTGATATACCGCGTGGTAAGCTTCAGAGGGTTTTACGTGGATCTCTGTTAAGGTTTTGCTGTGGTAGCGTGCTTCCCACTATCATCATTGTTATGTTATTTTACCGAAAATTGATACTTAAATGGATCTTTTTATGATTATTTCATAGACCATGGATATATTTCTTATAATTACTAATTTATATAATGTATTACTTTTTAGATTTAGTATAATATTTCCTCATTTTTATCAATGATTTATAAAACTATGACTCTTTTATCTAATAAACACGTGTCTGTGTTAAAAATTCATACATGGATAAATTGTAATATATGTTACGTTTGATGAAGTAAAAATTTTAATAATTAGAGAAGTGTTTTTGCACAGGTTAGAAATGATACAAGTCATTATTCCGTGTAAATAGTAATACCCAAGGGACTTAAATCCTTCCCCCCTCATATTTCTCCTCAACTTCGTTACAAGTTGTGATAGCCTCTGAATTCAATGTTTACAGTTCTTGACGGGGATTTGATACAGTTTATACTGCAACATTTTGTAAAGGTACGCGTTTGGACACTTGTTTCGTGTTAAAGTGTTTATGTGTATTCTATTTTTTGTGTAAATGTGTATACTGAATATTAATTTTTAATTAAAATATATTTCTAGTTTTGGTTGTACCATCGGGTACTTATCACGGGTCTGTGAAAACTAATTAAAACTCGACAAGGCATGCCTATTTATAGGCTCAGTAAAATATGATTGAATAAGTTTTTATAATATTTAAAGGCATTTTACTTTAAAAAATTTAACATGAATTTATTTTTCTTATGTAATTTATAAGAGGTGTTTTTCGTATGGGTTTTAAAAAATTTACAATTATTAATCCCCCATAATTGATCTGAAAGAAATTATAAAAAATTAATTTTCTCAATCAGATAGAAATTACTGCATCTTGGAAAAAATAAGTCCTTAAACACTTTTGTAGCTTATAGGCTATTTTTTTTTAATTTTGACAATATTAGGCATGATTTTTACAGAATATCAACTTTATACATCACAGGACATAAACCCAGATCCCTGTTAGACTCATAATAGGTACATATATTCGGTCTGATATTAGATTGATCTGCAAACACACTCCGCTCATCCAGCCGGGTCCGTTTATAGCTTAAAAGTACTCCATCAACATAGGAAGATATCACGTTTTTTTTCTTAGAAATTCAGCTAAATTATAATGACATGCTTGCTTATGGAAAATGAGCTTAAAAAAAACAAGCAAAGTCACAGATCGCAAACCAGGAGATGCACCTGAACAAAACTCCATTCAGTTTTACAGGTATTCTTTTTTATTTTCACTAATAGAACTAATCAGTTTTAAATTTAATCATGAATCAAACAAATGGAAATAAAATTGTTATGGAAGGAAATTTTTTGTTAAATGGTGATTATTTTACAGTATATTTAAATCCTATTACTGCAACACTTGATTAATAATTTACAAATAATTTCTATCATACTTACATCGCGAGGATCTTTCTCAAACGTTATCGCAAAGAGGGGCATACGGACACAGTGACACACACTGTTACTTTTGACCTAAAATAAATAGAGTTAATGTTTGACCAAAGGAACCTATATTCCAAAGTTTAAAGTTGCTGTGATCTTCCTCTAAGAGTTATGACACAAACGGTCAGCTGGACGGCCGATCCTTTGAGCTTTTACCAAATATCAACCGGGACAAGCAATAACAACATATCTACCGTGCGCCTGCTGCTAGTATTTTGGAGATTTATTAGAAACTGTTTTACATTTTTTGATAAACTATAACACGAAAGGGAGGAGAAATACGATGATTCATAGAAGTTTCTGTACAACAAAAGGGTACGTCAATAAAGTGTAATTTCTCTGTTTACAATTGAAATCCGAGCTTCCATTGAAACAAGTTGTTATCTTTCATTTATTATGAGTTCCGAGATCATAACGGAAATTGTTTTATATGTAAACAAATCACTGAATACCTAATTTTATAATCAAAATTACCAATGACATCCATTGAAACTAAAGTTGTTATCTTTTTATTTATTATGAGTTCCGAGTTCATAACGGAAATGGTTTTATAGGGTAAACAAAATCACTGAAAACCTTCTAAATATAATCAAAAATTACACAAGGAACATCCATGAAAACAAGGTTCGTTATCTTTTATTTATTATGAGTTCTGAGATCATAACGGAAATGGTTTTATATGTACAACAAATCACTGAAAACCTAAATATAATCAAATTTTACCCAAGACATTTTACTAATAAAGTTACAAATAAATAATTCATATTACTACTTGCTTTAAAAAAATGTTAATTTGTAGTGATAACAGTTTTGCGCGAACGTTTAAGTTTCAGCTCCATTTCATTTTCCAAACATTACTTCCTCTAGAATTTTCTCATTCAGCACACAAAACACATGCTTATGCCACACGTGTGTGACTGCAAGCAAAACGTTACTGTTGATGTTTAAGAGCAGACTATTAGAAGAAATTATATTCCCTGATACTCAATAATGAATCGTTTTCTACATGAAATGAGTTTTATGTTATTTTCTTCAATTATTTTCAATACTATGGACTCTTTTTACTGATAAGACGTCGTTTATACAATACATACTAGGTTATTTAAAAATATTCGTTCCCCACACTTTTACAACACTAGGTGGTATCAGACATTTATATATTGATAAATCATAACACATTATCATTTATTGTAATTCAGATCTTTTCTAAACACCCTTTTTAAGACCAAAACGATGGATTAAAAAAAATCTATTAGGTTATAATAAAAGAACTTTTATTTCCCGTCGTTTCTTAGTTTCATATAATGAATTATAGATCTAACATCAACATCTGTTGGTTCTCAAAGTTAAAGAACATTGCTTACAAAATTAATTTCTTCAAATATTTTAGGTTCCCCTTTGAAGAGCTTTTTTCAGTCAAAAAGATGTTAAACCAAAACTGCCAACAATACGCAACTCACTGTAAAGATGAGTGATCGGACGGAGATTTATTGTGATTGACAAGCTTAAACAAATACCAACCAGTGTTATCATCAGTATGGCCTTCGTATGTTCTGTTATGTTGCATTACTTATATTTAACTATGTAAGCTACTTACTTATTACTTACTTACTTATTTACTTGGATTTAAGCTACTTACATCCAACTCATTGATGAGTCTTTCTTTGTTGGACAGGCTGTCCGAGCGCGTTTCACTACTTAGATTTAAACTATGTAAGCTACTTACATCACAACTCATTGATGAGTTCTTTCTTTGTCGGACGGGCTGTCCGAGCGTGTTGCATTACTTAAAATTTTAACTATGAAAACTATGTACGCTACTTACATCCAACCATTGATGAGTCTTTCTTTGTCGACGGGCTGTCCGAGCGTCTCCAATCGCCAGGCTCAGCGTCACCATGGACACGAGCAATAAGGACCAGCTTGCATGGACTGGACATCTGGAACATGAGTTTGGTGTTATGAAGATCCATGCTAGTGTTAAACTGAATCTGACACTGTTAGACACCCGTTTCTTAAACCAATAAATATCGAAGAAATGAGGCCGAAACACAAGTCAAATCCCCTGTTATCAATGTTTGAACGTCTTCTAACGTCGATATGAAGAAAGAACGTGGACGCTTTCTATCGTCTCTAGAGGTACATCAATACAGTTCTCTTCCGGGAGATTTAAAACAAGTTTTGATAATAGCATTTTTTATATGGATATAAGTAGAATGTATGTCCCTGAAATTCTTTTATAGTCAGTCGGTGGCATAACTCATAACCCAATTTTTGAACTGTTGTTATTTACATTGAGTTTAACCTTTTCTGTTACTCCGTACGACAGTAAAGAGAAACGTATCATTCTCAACAAATGTTAGTCATAAGTGCATAAAAAGTCACAATCACATCTAGAGATAGTCCTTATTGTTTGAGCACTTAATCTTTTGTTTTTATATAGACATCTCTGCACATAAACGCCATGGTTTTTGAGGGGTACAAAAGATATAAACTCCACCAATTGTGCATATAAAACCTCACAAATAGACAATAATTGCTTGAAGGGTTTATTTAATATTTATAACCCTGGATTAGCAATACATTACAAAGATAAGTATCCTTCCAAAGTCCATAGCTAGCCTCGGATGTTCTTCTGTATTTTTTGTATGATTGATTATTATGATGACTAGTCAAATCACACGAGACAGCGATCTTCTGTTTGTTAAATAACATTATATAATAAATACACAAAAATTTTGCAATAACCTTACTTTTTACAAACGTGACAGAGAAAACCAGTATAACTTATTTAGTCAAAATAATAACAAAATGATATTAAAATATAAGGTAAATTATAACTGAAACTACTTTACAACTCAAATTACACTGATAATCAGATAAATATCAAATACAATTCCGGCAACAGATGATAGATTGATTTGTTTAGTAAGTATTCATAAATTCAATACGTAAGATATCATTTTCAGTTTTAATTTTCAAGCGTTCATACATATTCATCACAACATTGACACAATGTGATGGAATTTTTAAAGTATAATTGAATATCAAATGAATTAAGCAAGGATTATACATATTCATGCCATTAATTTATTTCCGCAATCCAGATGTACATAAAATTATACATATTTTCTCATTTGATTATCACTTGATTATCGACTCTCTGTTTCACTAGCAAATCAAAATTTATTCTGGAACAGCAGAGTTTTTTGTTGAAATTAAGCAACTGCGTCCCAAACCTTTAAACAGCCTCAATTTTAAAACAAATTCTGCAAAAATCCAATTTTATAAATTTTGCTTTACGATCAGTAGATAGTCATGATGAGCCAGCCGTTATGTTGGGCTGACACTATGCTGCTGGACGAAGTATATTGTTCGAAAATTCCTGGGAATATACCTAGATCGAGGGTTGACTTGGAACGATCACATCGACCACGTTTGCTCCAAATTGGCCCCAGGCATTTATGTTTTGAGGTCTCTAGCCCAAATACTGCCCGAGTCAGGTTCTGATGATGGCGTTATTATGGCTTGATTTACCCCTACCTCACTTACGGGTTGGTGTTGTGGGGAGCTTGTGCAAAACAATCAATTCCTGAGAGAGTGTTCAAGCTGCAAAAACAAGCAATCCGCATTTTTTGCTAAGCTGAAATTTAGAGAGAGTCTTGCAAGGAAAGCCTTCAAAAATTTGCAACTGTTGACGCTGCCGAGTCTCTACATCTTGGAAACAACGCTGTTTTGTTTGTCTAAATGTGCCATGACGAATGGCCGAGACATTACATGTGTATGAGACCAGAGGCAGAGATAACTACCGAACTGGTTAGACACAGAACGGTGGTTTTTGAAAACGCTTGCCTTCACAGGCCAGGTATTCATTTCGTCAATAAGTTACCAGATTCAATTAAAAAACACTCAACGCTCAAAGTGTTAAAAACTCGTTTGAAACGCTTTTTAGTGTCACAAACATTTTATAATGTTGACGAGTTTTTTGCTTATGATTGGGGAGACCACCAATTAAAAAGACTGACAAAATTCGTCGGTGGAAGTGGGAATAATTGGTGAATGAAATGGATGTAGGTACGTTTGCAGAATTGTATGTTTGAATGGGAATTTATTGTGGTGTGTTTGATAAAAAATTTTTAGGAAAGTAAAAAGCAAAAATGTGACATTTGCCATGCGTTGTATAATGTTCCGGCAATAAAAATCTGATTTTATTTGATTTGATCACTATATACATTGATGTCATATTCGTATTAATATATCGTTTTACTACAAATTTGATAGTTGTTTACTGAGCTTTAGCGTACCACTCGTGTAACTGTAAAAGATTTCATTTCTGCCTTTTTTTCTTTTTTTTCGAAATAATGAGGGCAGAAAAAAACTTTTAGAAACTTCATTTCTATAAAAGCAACACTGAGTTTGAATGATGGCGCTTGTCTCTACGCGGGGTTTAGATTAGTTTTAAGAAATATGTTTTAATTTGGTCTTATGTGTAAACATACGAGAAGAAATGAGAAACAATTAAATTTTGTGAACGAGCTGAGTGCCATCATGTAAGATTTTTGAAACGTGACATGCAACACACGTCACTTAATCAAGCAATGAAGATAAACAAAATAATAGAGTGAAGGTCTATGGTAAAATTCAGTGACAAGAATTGATTTGACCACACTCTTGCGTTGCAGTTCCCCTCCGCACATCTCCGAAACTTGTATTATAGAACAACTGCTATTATAACCTACTCAATGTAAAAGAAGTGAAGGCACGATTCGGTTAAAACGCCTTGATAAATAAAATCTTTAGAACTTAAATGTTGCATGAGTCTTCATTTCTGTACTAAACACACAGACTTCTATGACCTTGGCACGTTCAAACCATAGAATATTGCTGAGGATCATTGAATACTTATCACTTAATGAGTATAGGCTGGCAAAATTTCGTTTTTGGCTTCCGCGTGGATGTAGAAATTTCTTTTCTGCATGATGCCTTGCCTGTCCACAGGTAATTTCGAAATAAAATGAAGCTATAGGCAGTTTGCAACTGCGACGCATAATCAGAATACAAGGGTAGGAGTAAGGTACCACGTATTCGCATAGCAGGCTTCGTTGGTGTTGCTTTATAGAAGTCTGTAGATTATTTCATTGGACTAGATATCAGATGTTAAAATGTCATTTGGTTTTGCTCAGTTTGTTCATAAGTTTATTTATTCCTGATTTTCTAGTTGCCACATAGTTACACATAAGAATAAAGTACAAATGTGCGCTAACGCTCAGCCTAATCCCATGGAATAACGTGTACAATCATTAAATGGACATCGCTTAAATAGATCCATTTCATGCACCCAAAATATAAAGTCTTTAGAGTCTGTTTGTCCAGACTGACAGAAAATAACATTTTTACAGTCCCTTGAGTGGTAGACTTCATTAAAGCTCAGTCAACCAGGACTAGGCAACATAATTTCCCAAGTTTTATGGTAGGCTCCGTAGTGTAAACACATACTAAGCCTGGAATTTTTAACCGTGCAGTTTAAATTTATTTTAGTGATTTATTCTTAAAGCATTTTAAATGTAAGAATTTTAAAAAATCCAATCATATATGTTACACAGGGATGTACAATAAAATAAAGATGAGTGTAAGGAAACATTATTTGTTTGAAAAAATATAAGATTTAATTTTGTAGGCAAGAAGATTTAAAATATTTTAATTGATCCAGATCGAAACCGATCCCTCAGAAAGTTCTGTGAATTCAGACCGAACAGAAATTTTCAGATCAGGAACAATCCGGTAAGTTTAACCGACGGGAATGCTGACAGTGATTTGTATCAAGTTGGTAAGCCTGAGAAATGCGGTAATGTTATGTGGATCTAACCAACTCTAGTAATTTTGGAGCATCAAACGTTTGTGAAATGTATCGAAACAGGCTTGGCTGAGGTTCAAGGAAAATTTCTAATCCACGGTTTAATTTCATTCTCATGATGTCCTGTGGATTAATAGACAGGAAAGACAATCATAAAAACATAAATTAACACTAAACATAACGCATCATTCAACTCTTTCTTGTAAACATTAAATGTCATGCAATGTTGATTCGTATTTCAAAATATAAATTATCAAATTTTTTATTAATTTTTAATCATATTACGTCCATTCAATGATATTCTGCGCTTAATTAACATTTTTTTACTTGCCACATTTTTTCATTACTACCCCTTTTATGATGTGTGATTTTTCTTCTAATTTGTTGGCAGATTTCATTAGCTAATGATCCGAGCCGGAATCTAAATAATCTTCAAGTATCCATCTAAAGACGTTTATTGTTGCTCTCAAGACACAAAGGTTTTAACATAATCTTCATTTTCTTTAATCTCATAATTTTCATTGATCTTTTTATAACGTTTAATCATTTATATTTGTGTTGAATACCTACAGGTATATGAATGGTGTAATATCCTGGAATACCTTGTAGGAACTATTGCTTATGTCTTCACTAATAAAATCACACTGATCTTCTAGGTCGAGTTCCTCTTATCTTCCTCAGATTCAGAAGATGTTATGTCAATCAATGATCATCGATTCCTCTTTAATCCCATAGGCATCCTAGAAATAAGAATGGTTTATTACTATTTCTAAAAAAACTTAACATAATCTCGAGTGGGCAGTGGCAAGCATTTTAGTACAAAATTATGTTTATTCTTTATTCTGTAAGGGCTACGAAAACTATTGCCACGGCCACAGAATATTCCACGAGTATGACTGTGTGAACAGTTTTCTGAAGAATAGTATTGGAAGAGTAGACTAAGCTCAAAAATATTGTTTATTGTCTATCACAATCGATTGGTGGGGTTGAAATAAAAGATTTTCATGGAGATAAAGGAAATAGCTTGCACTAATAAGAAACGCTAACAACTCTACACAAACAATTAGTGATTCCTGAGAGGATAAAATCTGCTTTCCCCATTCTGACAAGAAACACGTTTGCTGTACAATTACCCTTTAGCTATAATTCAATAGTGGAAGATTCCGATAACTGTAAGCTTTGTTAATTTCTAACATAACAGGACAGAACAATTGGCTGTAATAAATGGACAGTGGCAGTAGGAAAAACTATGTCCTTTTTAAAAACTGTTTATAAGAATGACTGTCAGCACAGGCAGATTAATTAATTAAACATGAGGATATGACAGGCATATGATTATTTATATGTCAGGTATTTTTGGATCCAATTGCTATGAACCTCTGGAGTTTGTTCTTACGATGTAGGATCTGATAGCCGGTTTTCAAATCTATAAGTGAACTATCTGTTTGTTTTTGAAATAAACGATATTTTGCTAAGAAAGAAATTGATAGTTGCCAACCTCGGTAGTTTTGATTTAAGATAAACAATTACAGAGATTTAGAAAGGGGTTTAAAAAATATTACTTTAAGTTTTCATTAAATTGTTATGTTTTAAGTTTAAAAAAAACACACCGTCGAACACATATTATATCACCAATCCAGACTAGATAAAGAGCTATATGCTTAGTTGATTTAACTGTTTTTGGTGTGTATCGGTAGGTATTTTGTTAAAAAATTATTATTTTTGTACTTTATAACGCTTTTTGAAAATCCTCACATCAAGTCCCCCATCAAAACTAGCGCTTCTAACGTTCGTTTTCTTTCTTAGAGGATTGATTTTCTGTTCAAAATTGACTCTAGACTCCTAAAACATAACACGACCTGCTTAAAAATACTTCTACAACGATACGAGGTTGGTGTTAAAAACAATGAAATACATCTTCTGGAGATCACAAGATCACATCAGCCGGTTTCTGTTTGTTGGCTCACACAACAACAACATTGACCAGTGTTTACCGAACGTGTCGGACTGCTCCAGGATCACGATTTTCTGTTTACGTTTCCGCGGTGATTTATCAATAATTATACTCGAGACTCCAAAATAATCACTATATCATTATATGTTTCCATACCAAAACTGGATGTTGAGGTACTCGACCATGTTGGAATTGGGTTATAACATTATGTTTATTTATATAAGATTTCTTTCTTATTTTATTTCGTGAATCCTGGTTTGTTGCTTACGATTTAAAAAATTCGTTTAAGTTTTATCACTGTGGATTACGGGCCATTTCTATTTCCGAATTTGTTAGAGTTAAAAATAATTTCCTTAAATTTGGACTTTGGAAAACAACCTACTTAATAGTTTACTCTTTCCACTTAATATAACAAGCTTAAATATTTAGATAAATGTTTTGAAAAATATATAAAAATTAATTTTTTAATATTGAAAATTTGCAAAATTAACTAAGTTCTTTTGTAATTACAATGCCAAGACATTGTTCTGTTTGTCCACCTGCCTGTCAGCGAGAAAATATACTACGATATAAATCCAGTTTGTATTAGTGTCATATTGCATATATTGAGACCGATACTGCTCACATTATTGAGGACGATAACTTGCCACAAGGACGCAGAATGGGGACACGACGCTGTGCGATAGACGAGTAATTGTGGTTTCATCTGATGTTAGCAGAAACTTTAGGAAAAGGTTCAAGTTCTTATCATTTAATTAGAAACATCGCACCGAGTTCGATGAGTTAGTATTTATTTATACCTGCACGCATTAAACTATTCATTGCCTGTTTTATTTGGTATATTATTTAGGTTTTTTATTTATGACGCTCCGACAATCAATATGGTGATACATACCTAAGTCGCCAATGTCCAAGTAAGCGAGGTACGTAATAATTCAAGGTGGAAGGGTGGTTCCACAGGTTCTACTCTATTGTGGAGGGACGGGACTGTTGGGGGTGGGTGGAAGTCCCTGAACTCTAAAGGCTGTTCCCATCGTGCACCTGAGTTGTGCTGACCTCTGCTCACTCTGAATGGAGACTTCGTATCAGATCCAGCCACTGGTTTTCAAGGTGAACATGGGATGAGATACTACGTGCGCCGCAAATCCTGGCACCTTGACATGAGGTTGGCTCTACTCACGTACTGCACCTGACAGGAGGCGGCTCTACTCCGTACTGCACCTGACAGAAGGCGGCTCTACTCCGTACTGCACCTGACAGGAGGCGGATATTACTCCGTACTGGACCTGACAGAAGGCGGCTCTACTCCGTACTGCACCTGACAGGAGGCGGATATACTCCGTACTGGACCTAACAGGAGGCTGCTCTACTCCGTACTGCACCCGACAGGAGGCGGTTCTTCTCCGTACTGCACCTGACAGGAGGCGGTTCTTCTCCGTACTGGCACCTGACAGGAGGCGGTTCTACTTCGTACTGCACACTATCCTGAATGTCCTGTCACTCCGGAAACAAGCGCAAAGATCCTTATACAAAATTCTTAAGTGAACGAAAAGAAAAAGAATAAAAAACATGGCCCACTCAGAAATACAAGTAAAATTGTGTTCAAAACTGGAAATAGGAAGTTAAAATAAATACTCCTATAACTTTATACCCTGTGTTACGCAGGCAGTAGGAAAAGGAATATTATTACTTTATAAAATTTCACACTATAATGGTTATACTTAAAGAAAAACAATGACGTGTAATTATTTATTTATTCCATATACAAAATGAATTGCTACAGACTTTCATATAGTTAATAATTAATTCGGGAGAAAAGTAAATCTTCTGAATAAAATGCAAAAGTTGTGTCAAAGATCCATGTACTTTTCACTATTATCCGAAATACAGGGAAAGTGTGTAGGCGTGAAAAGTATTGAAAAATATGTCATGTCACAAAACAAATTATCTTGGGAAAGAATAACCTTTTCGCTATCTTCCTCATCGTTCTAAACATCTGTTGTCAAACTGAGTTCTGTTTTAGCTGCCAAATCAATCTCTCATGATTTTTACCACTATTGATTTGCATCTTGCTTTATAACTTCTGTCAAAGTAATTGTAAAAACCTCATTTCCATTCAACTTATTAAATAAGTACTTATAATATAAGTATTAAATCAGAATATACTATTTAAACGATTTCTATATTTCGGCCCTAAAATCGTTTTCATGAATTATAAATTCACTTTGTTGACTGTCATCTTAAATTTAATTCACTTGTGACGATCTGGAGAACTTATTCAATGGCTATTATATTTTTTTTTTTACTTAAATTTGTGATTATTATTTCTAATCAGTTTCACTGAATATGCTTCTTCAAAACTTGAATTATTCCTCTGTCTTTTTATATTTATATGCATATGTGCCTTTTCATCCTGTGCGATACGTCCTGATAGAAAACAGCTTAGGAACGTAAAACTTAGAACATGTATTCCTCTTCCTTCACGGAAGAAGACTATTGATGTTGGAGTCAATGATCATAGATCAGTCAGTTCTTCCGTCCGTCGGTGTGTGATACCTCCTGATAGAAACATTTTAGGAACGTAAAAACTTAGAACATATATTCCTCTTCCTTCACGGAAGAAGACTATTGATGTTGGAGTCAAATGATCATAGAGCAGTCAGTCTTTTCTGTCCGTCGGTGTGATACCTCCTGATTAGAAAACATCTTAGGAACGTAAAAACTTAGAACATGTATTTCCTCTTCCTTCACGGGAAAGAAGACTATTGATGTTGGAGTCAAATGATCATAGATCAGTCAGTCTTTCTGACCGTCGGTGTGATACCTCCTGATAGAAACAGCATAGGAACGTAAAACTTAGAACATTGTATTCCTCTTCCTTCACGGAAGAAGACTATTTGATGTTGGAGTCAAATGATCATAGAGCAGTCAGTCTTTCTGTCCGTTGGTACGACAACACTAAATGGAAATGCATTAGAGAGAGACTAAAACTTGTTTGTGTTTTTCTTGCACTAAAAGGAAGAATTTCAAATCAAATGTCAAAGGATAGTCCGTTATTTTATCTGTCTCTCCGTATGCCCGTCTGTAAAACACTAACATAAACGTCTTTATGAAAACTCATGATAAAAATGTTCTATAGACTTAAAAATTGCGACATAGATAAAAGCCCATTTAGGTTATTTCTTGGTCTAAGAAACAACTCTATTGATTTGGGTGTCAGAAAGTCAAGAGTAAGTTCTAAATAGTAATTATCGAAAGCTGTTAATTATAACATTATAACATGAAACAATATCAAACTTAAAATAGTTCATTTGTTATATCCTTTAACATAAAACTTGCGCCACTAAAATTCACACGTGTAAACATTAAGAAAAATTATAGCATCAGAATAAAACATATCTGAATCACAAGACTCACGTGGACTTGTTGCCGTTAAATTGATTACTTGTTCAGCAGACCTTGAAGTTTCGTAATTACGATTGCAGCAGTATTCAGCATTGTTTTCTCTTGTTGGGGAAAACGTCATGTTATTACAAACAGGTTTTTTAGACAACGCAATTACTTTATTTTGTTTAATAACGTAACTTATGAATCACCATTTAATTTTATTACTGAGAAATAAGAATAAATATAAAACAAAATGTTTACCTTTTTAGGTTTTTTTAGAGTTATTTAGATTCACAATATTTAACAGAATATTTTATTTTACATGTGATTAATTTAACTGAGCATTTCAACCTAAATTTAAAGAAATAGTTTTTGCTTTTTTGAAATTATTATCATGATAGAATTATTGGGTGAGTCTTAGCGAAAACCTATCACTCGTGGGGCTGGACTAATTGAATGTCTGTCTGTCTGCGTGTCTGTATGTCCGCACCATACCACGATCAAGAGCTAAGGCATAGAATTTAAAATTTTTGGCACAAAGCTACAATTACTTGTTTTTGCAGAACGTCAAATTTTATAAATTTTCTGCGCAGTTCTTATAAACAAGATTAAATCAATAATATATAGTATTTTTTGTATTTGAAATACTATAAAAATACATAGAAATGTGTAAAAGTACAATTAAACATTAACAATTATCACAGAGAGGCCTCTCTTAGGGCGTCTTTAATTTGTTAAAACGCCCAACCATCCAAGTGTCATTTTAATTTGGACTGGAAGGTTATAATATTTTGTATTATTATCATCAGGTTTACAGGGAAGCTATCGAACATGTGCAGTCCCATAGAAAAATTATCGAGTTTTAAAATTGTATAGAATTTGATCACTTTCGTGGTATTTAGCTAAGCGTTAATTGAACTCCATTATTGGTAACTATGATGTCAAAACAAATATATTTCTGACCAAATTGAGTGCAATATTATTCCGTTTTAAACATGTAGCATCAGCACACACATGACCTAATGAAGACTTGACAATTGTTATACCTCACAGGAGTCTGTTATTGCGGTTACATAGTTTAATTTAATTAAACAATAACTCACAGTCTATGTCGCCTTCATTATAACGTATAATTCAGTTCCCCGACATCAAACCTATTAGAAAAAAATATTCATAAAAATAAACCTTTTAGTAAAAACTGCACAAGAATTGTTTTTTGTATACTTAGATTGTTAGCTGAGATATAAAAAATATACCGTTTTTTTTAAACTCTGTGTGTTCATAAAGTCGGCACCTTTAGAAATTTATATTTAGGAGAATAACGTAATTGTTTCTAGTTAGTGATTTATGCCTTAATTAAATAGGTAATGATAATAAGAATTAAGGAGTAACTAAATTAATTGAACGTAACTATTGTGAATAATAATAAAAAAATTATAGTTTTATAATTTAAAAATCTTTAGGCTGTAATGAATGTACACTAATTCCCAGCTGCTGAACCATCGACCAGACAAATGAACTATATTCCACTTAGTGCGTAGGAAGAATTATTTTATGACTGTACCAGTTGAATCAGGGGAATTATAATCCTTAAACCTTTTTTTAACAACAAATAATTTAAATTCTCTCAGGACAGGCTCATATTTCTGCTAGTGGCACTTTTAATATACAAAAATCGTTATATTTTCATCCATTTTCATGTTTAAAACTTATGTACTGATTCAAGAGTGACACATTTGCTTTGGTAACTCATGAAACGGTTCGGGACTTTCGAGGCGACATGATTTGACTTGGCGTGACGTAAAACACTTTTTTGTAATTTGTCTTTTATATTTCCTACAGTTATATTCAGGAGGAGAAACACCTTATTGTAAAAAATTTGATAGGGACAAAAAAACAATAAAGAGGAAACTACATATTACTAGACCCATACATATTGATAATGTTCAATAAAGAACAAAATATCAATATAAACCTATAATTAACAATAAACGTTACATACTCGTACTAGGTGTTACAAACGTTCTTTACTATTCATAAATCTGCCCTTCTTAATAGTATTAGACTTTAAATAAATACTATACAATTTTTTATAGTTAAATCATGGAGAAACTTCTTATTTAAAACACCTGACTCAAATTCGAGCAACTTAACTTATTAGTTTAAAATGGACGCGCGTCTTATTTACCCAATCATAAGCAATTATCAATAGTTCTAGAATGCGAAATGAATGAAAGATTGAAGCGTCCCATATAATTGAGCGTTTAAACACCGAATCCTGTCAATCGGCCTGTCAATTTTCAGTAGCTTTCATTTCAAATGAAGCAAGTGATCAGAATAGACATTCCAGTCACGTTTTGCATTCAGCCAATACCTACTCCACAGAAACTATTCTCGATCAGTAATAAACGAGCAAATTTATGAGCAAAATTCTGTAATTAAAACATCCAAATTACATTAATCGAATATTAATTCTAATTGATTACTATTCGATATTATTTACCTCACAAGCTATTCATTATCTAAAATAATTATTAGTTAATTTAACGTCCCTTTTCTAGAATGTCACAGACATCTTAGATTTGACTCACGAAACCTTCCAATCGTCTCTACGGTCAGGGTCAGAGAGAAAGGAGATTTGATAAACAGCGAGAATCAGTCAAGCTAAAGTTCTCACGTCCGAATTTTATGTTCAATCCGTCACACACAATCTTCCTTGACTCAGTCTCTTGCTTGAAGTTCTCACTCTAATGTACTTATAATCTTTTGATATCTGTATTCTCTGTAACGAGAGAAATCATATTAAGTTGTAATTTCCAAAAAGTTATGAAAATCAGATTGTTTATCAACAAAAGCACTATATCAGAATGAAAGTTTGTCTGTCCTACAAAGCTCAGGTGTATTCTTAATAATTAAATAGGCTACTTTAATAAATATTAATTATTATTCAGAAGATTTGATGTATAATTAGCATATACTTGAATATTTAAGTCAATTAATTTATAATTCCAATACATGTAATTAGATGATAAGCCTTATTTTGAGCGATTACTATCTAGGTGCAACTCACCTAATTTAATTTAGTAAACTATTTCGTTTATTTTTTGTATACATCACTTCCTGTTCCTGGTTATTAGACTAGATATTAATTTTTTATTTCGAAAAGATTACAGCTTAAATAGCTTACATGGTATTAAATAAACTCATCTATGTGTTCTTTGTTAGACTTATACATTTTTATTCTGATTAATAAAGATAAGTGTTATACATTATTATAATAAAAAACAAATTAGCCAGTGCTGTGCTCCCGTGACTGAAGTCGTTATGAATGACGAGGATTACGGGGCGAATTCTTACTTCCAGCTGGAGCCGTTATCGAGGATGTCCTTGCTCGTGATGTACAAAAACCTTAGAGGCGGGTCTGCTCCGGGAGAAGATGGAATCCCGGCTACTCTTATTAAAATGTTTTTTAATTTATTAAAGCTTCCACTTCTACATATTATAAACAATAGTATGTCACAGGGAATTTTCCCAGCATCTTTTAAAATGGGTAAAGTAATCCCAATCTATAAGGGAGGCCCAAAGAATCGATGTGTTAGCTTCAGGCCAATAATTTTAACCAGTGTTTTTATCTAAATTATTGGAAAAATGTGTTAGAATTCAACTCGAAAAATATTTAAACATCAATAATATTCTTGTACAAAATCAATTCGGTTTCAGAAAAGATAAGAATTTGAATGACGATTTATATTTGCTAACTAAAAGTGTTCATGACACGATTAGCCGTAATAAAAAACCATTATTGATTTTTATAGATTTAGCTAAAGCTTTTGATACAGTTGATAGACAATTATTACTACAAAAATTAAAATATATTGAAATACAAGGGAACTCTTGGAGATGGTTCAAAAAGTTATTTGTCCGATCGGTATCAAGTTCTTTCTGTTTTAGGCCATACAAGCCTTCCTCAAAAAATTGAGTATAGGGTTTTGCAAGGCAGTACTCTTGGACCCTTGCTTTTCTTAATTTTTATTAACAATCTAGGAAGATTGTATTTGTGTAAAGGACATATATTTCTTTATGCGGACGACACCGCTTTGTTATTTGAGGGTGAAAGCTGGGAGGAAGTGAGGGATGTGGCTGAGCGCGGTCTACTCACTGTCAAGCGCTGGTTTGATCAATGTCGGCTCACAGTTAATATAGCCAAAAAAAAACTAAATGTATGCCAATCTCTATACGAGCTGACGGCGATCCTTTTGTTTTTTAAGCTACGTTTGCATACTTGTGGTGACCAGGATGGATGCGTTTTGTGTGAATGTATTGATAGGGTGAGTGAGTATAAATACTTGGGGTGTAGTTTTTGATAATCGTTTGAAGTGGTGTAATCACGTAGCTTACATGCGGAATAAACTTCGTAAATTTATCTTTATATTTTGTAATCTGCGTAATATACTTACAATAGATCTTTTAAAAAACTGTATATTATGCGTATGTGCAATCAATTCTTCAGTATGGTAATTTAGCATGGGGTGGCTGTTTTCAAAATAACCTTGCTCCCTTAGAAGTCGTTCAAAAAAACTATTATAAAAGTAGCTATGAAGCGGAAATCGTACTTATCCAACCAATTTATTATTTGAAGAATTTAAACGTTTTTAACGTCTAGCAATTATATATCCGAACATTAGTTTTGAACATTTTTCAACATCGAGATTCAATTTTCGTTCACAGTAACCACAGCCATTTTACGCGTTCTTCACTTCATAACAGAATTATTGTTCCTAGACTCGTTTAAAGCCTTTAATTCAACATCATCTCACTATATTGCTCATATAATTTTCTCAAAATTACCAAACTTTATAAAAAACCCAAGACCTTTGCACTATTAGTACGTACAAAAAATTAGTCAATAAATGGTTGGTAGATGCTGGGCGAAATGGATTTCGTCAGTATTTTTCCTCAATCTACACCTAGATATGCTTTTTTGATGTATTATATTTCTGTTATATTTTTGTATTACAATTAATGTTAGTCTGAGTGTTTGGTGAGTTTGTAAAATCGTTTTGACTGCAGGCCAACGAGGACGTGTGGTGCGTGCATGTGTGCGTGTGCGTGATTGGTGTGTGTGTGTGTGTGTGTGTGTGTGTGTGTGTGTGTTTAGTGTGTGTGTGTGGGTGTGCAGGTGTGGTCCAAGTATCTCTCTCTCTACTTATATCGGCTAATTTTTAATTAAGTCTTTCTGATTGCTCTATTTATGTAAGTTACAAGTTTTTTATAAATTGCATTTTTAAGTCTTCAAATTGTATTTTCTAAATAAATATATTCCTTTCAAATTTTAGATTATTTATTAACTGAATTTACTCATGTATTCCATGCTCTGGCCTTGTATGGTTTATTTTAGAGGTTAAAATCTTCATTTTTCATTTGTTTAATGAAAATGTTTTTATTAATGACACTTAATTTCCTTATTTTAATTTGGTTTAAAAGTTTTTGGATAAGAAGTTTTTTGTGTGTTGTTGGTAGTGCAGACTGAGGAACTCGTTTCCCCACACACAGGCTGATGCCCATGTGGGGATAATTTCCTATAAGATATTTGTTATGTATTCTATTTTACTCTGTACATAAATTTTGGAAATAAATAAATCAATCAATATATAATATAAGTATAACAACATGAAATAAATGTCAACTTAAAAACTAAATACAGTACATGTATAAAGGTAGGAATTATTTAATGAAAATGTTACAGAAAATAATAATTAACGATTTTCCTCACTGTGAGGTTTATGATATAAACAACAAGTGTAAAAAAGAAAAGAAATTAAAAAAGGATATAGTGAAAAGAGAGCGGCCTGGTGAACGTATAATTAATTTTAGTGGCGAGGATGGGAGTATAAGAGCTTTCAGCCCCTATTTAAATAGTTCATAATTATTTGGTTTTTTCTGTAGTATGTCATTTACGAAACATTTAGTTGTGAATGGCTATTAAAAATTGTGATTCGGAAATGAAAGAGCACACTGTTAGTCCGTACCAGTAAATAGATACTTGTAAAGTAAATAGGTGTAATAATCCTGAATCACGTGACTGAAGTTTTTTCTCGGTTTCCTTCGACTTTGATCTGTTAGTTACTGCCTGATTCATGGCACAGAGAGAGTCAGAGCGATGTGTCCCGTGATCTCTTGGCTTCCTCAGATTGATGTCGCATTTCTTTCTCCACCGACTCAACGAGAATCTGGCAAATCGCTTTTACAACGACAATAGGAAGTCACTAGCTTAAACATTATATACATGTATTGTGTTTTATATAAGTGATGTTAGAATTTTTACTGCTTAATCCAAGAATTATAAATTACTCTTCATAAATATATATTTCTAGGTTTAAATTGGCAAAGATCTCATTCCTTTCAGTTTCAATGTATGTTAAATTATTGCCGATGAATTGTTATTGTAGTAAATTTCGCTACGGGTTATGAAAAGTCGTATTGAACTATTTGAACCTAACATTTTTTTGTTTTGTAAAATGTAAAAAACCAAACTTTATATGTTTCCAGCAAGCGTTCAGCAGCTTACTGTATAACGGGTTTGTGATTGTTTATAATATGTGAACTGATATTCATAACTTATAGTAGGTAAAGTTTTTAGCCGACATCCAATTTGCATTATAAGGATACAACAAGAATTTTCTTGAAATCAACAAAGGGATTTTCGGTAGCCTTTGAAGGGGATCGAAATGCGAGGGAATCCAAAGGTTAAACATTCTTAAACAAAAATTGGTTTACTATTTAATCATATTTTTTCTTAGCTCGGTACATTTAAAAATTTACCAACAGTCACGTAAAGGTAGGGTCACCAAACAAATACTGACTTATTAAATGGTAACGTTTAATCTCTTGATCTAACTGTAAAAGATGATATAACTAATTTTTATCTGTACGAACTAAGAAAGTTAAGATTTAAAAATATAATAACACGAAAAACATAATGTTTCATATTTGGACACTATCCGTCGCTGATCTACATTGCCTTTTATATTTATTAGAAATATTTTCTATGAAAATATTAAGAAACCAAGGGTATATTCTTATGCAGTGTACATTGGCTTTCACATCTTATGGTATTAGAGTTTAGTAGGAATTAACCCAAACTGTCAGTTTTAAATAAATATAAACGTAATTTCTAATATAATTCCGATTATCCGCATTCAAAATCAAGCCTCCAAAAAGTATTAATTGTCCTTTGGTTATATGAAAGGTACAAATACTCATAGACTTTTCTCTCGAATTATGAGAAAGTAAATACCACAAGCAGTGTTTCTTATGAAATAAAATAAATACATGTTTTATTCAAATTAGCTCTCCAAACATACAGAGAGGCTCAACCACCACCTCGCTGCCGCTACAAACAAGTGCATCCTAACTTTCTGTAACGTTTAGTTAGCGTTGACGAAACAAAAGTGTTGAAGTTGTTGCAGGAGATTGTTCTTGTGTACCTTCTGTGTACTTCTGTTCAAGTATATCCTCGGAAACTGTTGCCTTACTAGGTGCGTATGTTGCTATCCGTACTTTGACAATAAGACTTTGTTAAAGCACTCACAATAACCTCAAATGTTAAAGTGATGAAGTTCTCTCTGAGAGTCTGCAGTTTTAACTTGAAGAAAACAATTATTCACCGTATGAATTTTATTTTTGGTTAAAAAACTGTATATACTGTATACATTTACTAATAATTTGCAATTAACATGTATTAAATGACCCTGATTTTCTTAAATATCGACTTCATGTAATAACATGTCTCTAATATAGTTCACGCAGTTTTAAATAAATAAATCACAGGTCAGCCCATTGAATCATACTAATCTTGTTAAAGTTTAAATTGATGTTAAATATGTAACTGTTTAAAAGTTTTAAGAATATGAAACTAATTTATTATTTTGCAAAGTAAATAAATGAATGTCAAAAATCATTCATTACAGTTCATTCATTCAGTTTAGCTACATGGACTGTCGACGAAAAAACAGAATGACCGAATGTTGAACAGGTAGGGTTTTCAGGTAAAACATTAAGTATAAAAGTAACTTAGTATACTTCATTATAATACAGCCTTGCATACTTTTTGAAGATAAGTCCTATATACGTTTACATCTAGTAAACGGATTCTGATGAATATTCAGTAGTAAAATATTAGTACTTTAAAATATTAAGTC
The DNA here is from genome assembly GCF_021130785.1 of Homalodisca vitripennis. Lineage (NCBI taxonomy): Eukaryota > Metazoa > Arthropoda > Insecta > Hemiptera > Cicadellidae > Homalodisca > Homalodisca vitripennis. The sequence goes on from NW_025777054.1 coordinate 31,613, forward strand.
CTACAGTCACATCATAGGTTAAAAACTGAAAGGTGGTTTATTTCACCATACAGACATATAATCTCGTTAGAGAAGGAGTAGTTAAGATGTAGATAACTTGTTGTAACACGACAATGCACTTGACGACTCAGGTGAAGGGTTTGTAAATCTCTAGAATGTTGTAAGTCTCTTGAGAGGCATTAACGTTCAACAGGGGTTGTGTGTTCACTCTGACGTGTTTTAGAAACAATTGAAACCACGCTTAAAAAATACGTGCCAATGAAAGTACACTCAAAAACATAATTTGAGTGTTATATTGAAGAAATATTTTCCTAGCTATATCCGCTGAATTTTAACAGTTATTGTTTTACAGCTGTATCTTAATAGTTCATTAGCATAATTTCTTGAACTTAATAGCTGATGCTATATATAGAAATAACACAAATCTAATATCTAGATCTCTACAATCAAACTTCCTAAAAAACTAGGAGCATAATATTATTAATTCACAAAAAGTAATACAAAGGTGATGCCCAGGTAACAATACAATGTTGGAGATCAAGGAGTAGTATATATTACCTTAAATGATACTTTTAATTACTCTTCAAATGAAAAAATGTAGTCGATATGAAATTGTTGAAAATAAAGAATATGAGTGAAAGAATTGTTTTAATTTACGAAAACTATGAATAAATCCAAATAGTATGACTGTCTTTTCATAAATTATGAAAAATGAGGTCTTAGTAGATATTATATCTCGCTATACGAGTGATAACCTTTATTATAAGTGCTACATACCTAAAATGTTAAAATACTATATATAAATAATAACAGTAAAGATCGTTAAGTTAAGAAAACGGCCCACAATGGTAAACACTGATGTAGACAGCCTTCTGTTAAATCAGCAAAACATCTACAACATCGGTACTACCATAAATGAGGTTTAATTGGAATTGTACTAAATAAACCGATACTTTTAATAAACATATTAAATACTTTTTATAAGTACAACTAAATGAACTTAGGGTTTATGGATTGTCTGTTCAAATATGGCACTAATATTTTTATACTTGTACGCCGCATAATGTAGAGCACCATATTTGTACGATTTTATATTATTATTTTTCGTTTTATATGTGCTCAATTTAAGAATCTGGATGTCATGGTTCAAGAAAATCATACACATGTCATAAAACGTGAAGTAAAAAGTCAAGTTAATGTTTTTGTGTGGAATTCTCCTAGCTTATGCTTCCAATCAAGGTTCCTAGTAGTCTTAGTTCATCAGATAAAATTATTGCCTCAGCACACTAACCAGTTACTTCCATGTTAAACGTGAAGTAAAAGTCAAGTTAATGTTTTGTGTGGAATTCTCCTAGCTTATGCTTCCAATCAAGGTTCCTAGTAGTCTTAGTTCATCAGATAAAATTATTGCCTCAGCACACTAACCAGTTACTTCCATGTTAAACGTGAAGTAAAAGTCAAGTTAATGTTTTGTGTGGAATTCTCCTAGCTTATGCTTCCAATCAAGGTTCCTAGTAGTCTTAGTTAATCAGATAAAATTATTGCCTCAGCACACTAACCAGTTACTTCCATGTTAAACGTGAAGTAAAAGTCAAGTTAATGTTTTGTGTGGAATTCTCGTAGCTTATGCTTCCAATCAAGGTTCCTAGTAGTCTTAGTTCATCAGATAAAATTATTGCCTTAGCACACTAACCAGTTACTTCCATGTTAAACGTGAAGTAAAAGTCAAGTTAATGTTTTTGTGTGGAATTCTCCTAGCTTATGCTTCCAATCAAGGTTCCTAGTAGTCTTAATTAATCAGATAAAAATTATTGCCTCAGCACACTAACCAGTTACTTCCATGTTAAACGTGAAGTAAAAGTCAAGTTAATGTTTTGTGTGGAATTCTCCTAGCTTATGCTTCCAATCAAGGTTCCTAGTAGTCTTAGTTAATCAGATAAAATTATTGCCTCAGCACACTAACCAGTTTACTTCCATGTTAAACGTGAAGTAAAAGTCAAGTTAATGTTTTGTGTGGAATTCTCCTAGCTTATGCTTCCAATCAAGGTTCCTAGTAGTCTTAATTAATCAGATAAAATTATTGCCTCAGCACACTAACCAGTTACTTCCATGTTAAACGTGAAGTAAAAGTCAAGTTAATGTTTTGTGTGGAATTCTCCTAGCTTATGCTTCCAATCAAGGTTCCTAGTAGTCTTAGTTAATCAGATAAAATTATTGCCTCAGCACACTAACCAGTTACTTCCATGTTAAACGTGAAGTAAAAGTCAAGTTAATGTTTTGTGTGGAATTCTCCTAGCTTATGCTTCCAATCAAGGTTCCTAGTAGTCTTAATTAATCAGATAAAATTATTGCCTCAGCACACTAACCAGTTACTTCCATGTTAAACGTGAAGTAAAAGTCAAGTTAATGTTTTGTGTGGAATTCTCGTAGCTTATGCTTCCAATCAAGGTTCCTAGTAGTCTTAGTTCATCAGATAAAATTATTGCCTCAGCACACTAACCAGTTACTTCCATGTTAAACGTGAAGTAAAAGTCAAGTTAATGTTTTGCGTGGAATTCTCGTAGCTTATGCTTCCAATCAAGGTTCCTAGTAGTCTTAGTTAATCAGATAAAATTATTGCCTCAGGACACTAACCAGTTACTTCCATGTTAAACGTGAAGTAAAAGTCAAGTTAATGTTATGTGTGGAATTCTCCTAGCTTATGCTTCCAATCAAGGTTCCTAGTAGTCTTAGTTCATCAGATAAAATTATTGCCTCAGCACACTAACCAGTTACTTCCATGTTAAACGTGAAGTAAAAGTCAAGTTAATGTTTTGTGTGGAATTCTCCTAGCTTATGCTTCCAATCAAGGTTCCTAGTAGTCTTAGTTCATCAGATAAAATTATTGCCTCAGCACACTAACCAGTTACTTCCATGTTAAACGTGAAGTAAAAGTCAAGTTAATGTTATGTGTGGAATTCTCCTAGCTTATGCTTCCAATCAAGGTTCCTAGTAGTCTTAGTTCATCAGATAAAATTATTGCCTCAGCACACTAACCAGTTACTTCCATGTTAAACGTGAAGTAAAAGTCAAGTTAATGTTATGTGTGGAATTCTCCTAGCTTATGCTTCCAATCAAGGTATCAATAGATATTTACAAACCACCTTTTCTGTGTTATCGTCTCTTTACGTGGATCTAATATAATTGTATTTTATCCTCAACCCAGTGTTTTTTTTTAGGAATTGTAATTTTAATTATATTATCTAGAATGTATTGGACGTATATCACTAGGAATAAATTATAAACAAAAATATTTAAACTGCTGGCCACGCTTTCCCTTCCTACTTTCCATTAAACCCATGCTTTTATCTTTCCGGATATTTTAAATTTTACACTAATTAATTCGCATTTGAAATTTAATTTTTCACATATACGTTTTTCGATTACTAAGGCTCAAGGCATATTCACTATCTTTCGCAAGTATGCTAATCTTTAAAGAATAGTAATATTGGTTACGACTAATGAAACTGTTTGCCTGAAAGTTGTAACATCGAGCTACGATGGCCAGGGCGACGTCTACAGCAAACAACATAACATCGACAGCTGATTACATTTTTTAATGTGTTTTTATTTAGTAATAAGTTATAAAAGCGGCACTATTAATATATTCACTATCCGTCTTTACTCGTATTTTTCCACCATTAAACTGCCGTCTCCTCAACGTCACTGTTTGACTGGTTCGGTGGCAAAAACAACACATTTGTTTCTTGCACTTTTGTTCTAAATAGTATATACGTAGGTTGTATATATATTTTCATGTGTAATTAATTTGACTTCACTTTTTAAATTCCTATTGTTACATCTTTGTGCAATAGCACAATTAGCACATAAACATTCAAGTGTATATTGTGCTAAAAGTAAAACAATAATCACTTTTCAGCATAGACAATTAACTAATTGTAATTATTATTTTCTTATTCTTAGCTCCTACTGTAAACACTTGACATAATTTGTTATACATTGTTCATTTTTATGTACTTATTATTGTAAAACATCTAAAGAATGTGTAACACTACAAGAGAATACAAGTGAACTTCTTGAGTTTTAATTTTTCTATATTAAACCATACAGTTTATACTCTCGAAACATAGAGTTAGAATACCATATGTATGAAAAGAGAGTTAATAAAATAAATTTTTACGCCAAAATATTTCATTGCGCCTTGTAAAAAAACCCCTTGATAACGTCTGAATTTAAAATAAAATTATGCTCATTATCAAAACAAAATGAACCACTAAAAAAGTTAATCAGAGACAAAATAATAATAATATGTAAATTAATTTAAAACCTTATTATTTTGTTTGTTAGCTGTGTTGTGTTTGCTTTATTCAATGCTCTATTTAATGTCCTATTAAATTTGTGCGAAACCTGTTACGCGTGGTGGTGTGGTGTACTGCTATGCAGCCTGGCACTTAAATGCGTATCGGTGGTATATTTGCAGGGAGTAGTGTAAACCATATGTATTTTGAGTCAAAAAGATAACGCAAATCTGGACTAATATACATTAGGCAGGTCTATAGAGATTACAGTACAAGATCAAAGCTGTTCCTGTATCACGATACACACACACCACCATGTGTATGATGACTGAGTGAGTATCTTACCAATTATGGAAATGAAATTGCGTAATGTCAAAATGGTATATAAGTTTTTCCAGGTATAATATGATGATAGAAGTAACTGATTAGAAAGTTTAATTTAAGTGCAAGATAGAAGTACGCTACAACTGTTATGGTGTATCTGGTTTCTCTGAGGTTGCTTGAAAATTTACACCTGTACCAGATACAAGTGTAAACAAGTGGTCAACAGTAAAAATATTTAGCTCCATAAAAATATGTTAATTTGTGACACTTAAAGTACATAGACACTAATTTAAAGATTCGCTGCGAAAGGTTTTAGTGTTTTTCCGAGAAAGCGTCCACAGTGCTGCACGCAAGTGAGTTTTCCACCTAAATATCTCTGTCAGTCTTCTTTCTAAATATAGACATTGATAATGCTGTCTGAGGAGTCCGGTTCAACTTCGACGTCTAAGTTCGCGCATACGCACTGAGCATCCAGGTGCGCCACCGGCGGAGACAGTATTCTCCCGCATTTTCCCTGTTGCTGTGCACGGCGGAACGTCGCTGTGAATTAACACGAACGCCTACCGTTTTGCTCATGGAATTAAGACTCTTTCACGCATTGCGGTGATAGCGGTGGCAAAGGTTGAAGGAGTTTCCCTTTCCCAGAATTAGCTAGTTCCGCCTAGAACTAAGTTAAATAATTACTCAAATTTATTACCTGTTGTGATATTGCTTGGCAATACACACCAGTCTTGGTGTCACATACGCAGCAATTTCAGGCGCAAGAAAAATACTGCATTTGACTATGATGACTTGTAAGGTACGGAGAAACCTAATGTGAGGGGGGCAAGATAAAAATCCTCAATCTGAAGGAAGACTTACTAAATGAAGAGGTCATTGATCAAGCCGTCCATCTGTATGGAATATTAAATACAATATCGGATAAATACACAACTGATGCCATAGTAGATCTAATTCCTCACCTAATGACATTATTTAAATCGGCTTGATGCAACAATAAAAGTAAAGAATGGCGATGCAGGAAATCTTACAGAAATTAGTGATGAAATCTGTCAACTCAAAAGATGTTTAGAATGTGAAAAGATAAAACGAAAACAAGATTTAGACGAGTCTTTAATAATGGAAGGGATGGTTGACACTGAGCTTGCTAAATTGAAAGAAGAAGTTGGCAATCTTGAGAAGCAAAAACATGTTTTTAAGCAAGAAATTGACTCACTAAATAAAAAAAGTTTTTACATTACGATCCGACTACAATGAATTGGAAATAAACTTAAAACTACAAAATGAAAGAATTGCCAAGAATAATGAAACTTCTGAAAATAAGTCGATCTTTCTAACGCCAAGAAGAACATTCAGACAGCAAAATGGATCCTCAAAACGATTTACATTTGAAACATTAAATCAGTTTTCTTCTTTGGGCAGAGAAAATTCCCCAGCGCAAAAGGATCGCCAGGAGTGTAAGGTTACTACCAAAGCGCAAGTCCATCGATCTGAAAATTCCCCACCACCATCTGTAACACGCGACACATGTGATCCAAAACACTGCAAACAATCGTAGTGTTGACGGACAGCCAGGGGAAAGATATACATCCCTACATTCAAGATCTTGTTGGAGATTATGATGTTTTCGTGTACTCTAAACCGGGAGCTAAGTTAAAGGAAATCATCTTTGAGGGTAAACCTTTTTTCAAGGGCTTGTGCAAAGATGACTGTGTGATATTGTTAGCCGGCAAAAAAAACCATTAGTGACCATGGCCCTAGTCAGCTTTCAATAATTCATGGACTTAAAGCTCTGTTGACACTGCAAACAGATACAAATATAACAATTAACCGTGTTCCTTAACGTTATGATTTAAACCATCTTAACGATGCAATCGGGTAGGGTACTATAAGCGGACACGGTTTTTTATATGAAGTTGCAAACGATATTACTTAATCATAACCATCGATATAATTAATCGATACTAATAAATTATTTTGAATTATTAACTCAAAATAGTCTATATCGACAGCTGTAAACACTTTAAAACAATACACGTAGGGAGTTATATTTCAATTTTACATAAGTAATTTTTAATTATTAAAAATTATAGTCAATTTTAGAAAACTATAAGACATTGCTTTGAAAGATAATAAGATATAAATAAAATATATTGTTTTTGTGGCTTCAACATGTTGGACTCGTACCGAAAACCCCATTATGTGAAATTTGTGGGAAAGAAACAGCTGTAACTATGAGAGGAGCAAATATGGTCGTCTTCAGTTATCCTAATTTTTGTTATAATAATTTGTTTGATCAATGTAAATATTAAAATTCATATTTTAATTTAAAAACATATGCTTGTTACTGAGGACTATAGATACTTTTATATCGATTGATAATCTAGGATTTGAGGAATATTACGTATCGAAGACTACATTCTTCGATATAAAAACCGGATCCGCTTATCGTACCCTACCCATGCAATTTCCTATGCTAACCTAGCAATAGCAAATCTCATCCCAGAATACAAAGGTAAACTCAGCTTGACGTATGGCGAGTTGAACTGCATTCTCTACAGAAGCCACTACACACGCCACGGACTCCATCTAAACACACGTGGAAAGAAGGTTCTGAGCTGTGCGATTGCTAAAACTGTCCAGTCACGAGTACAGTCTTCTGTGCACCCATCTTCAGGACTTTGTCCAGCCTTGCCTGCTGATGTCTCAACATTTACCAGCACGACCACCTGCCGCAGAGAGGCTGTGGATCTCGACGTCATAGAGCCCTGCCCCGGCCCCGACTCAGTGGGACCGCCCGTTGCCACCCTGCCGCCTGCCGCTGCCGATGGTCTCCGACTCTTCCACTACGGTGTCAATAGATTCGCTTGTGGACTTTCCTCCTCTTGGCCTTAGCCCTGTACATGTGAATAGCTCTCTTACGCTAACAAAAAAATACTCATCGTGTAACCAGCTTAATAATGAAAAAAACTCTTCTTTTTTAGACAATCTGTACCTAACAATCTAAACTTGACTTAATTTTTACAAAATAAATATATTTCTTATAAAAAGCCGAATTTTAGTTTAGCTTAATCCATTTCAATGACCGGAGTGTTTGTAATAACATTGATGAAATAATTTTTTTTTTTTGGAAGACACGAATCCCGATATAGTTTTCATCTCTGAAACATGGTTACATGATAACTTAAATAATGCTTGTTTTCATAGTAATAGATTAATTTCTTTTGAAAATAGAAGGAACCATGTAGGTGGAGGCGTTTGCAGTTTTTTCAAAAAACTTTTCTGTGCACTGAAATCATAAAAAATTTAAAAAGCTTGATTGTCGAATCACATATAGAGTTGACAGGTGTATCTATCTGTTTCCTTAGAATTAATGTAGTTGTTATCTACAGACCTCCAACTGGTAATTATTAAAATTTTATAAATGAATTTAATGAATTACTTCTTTATCTTGAGTCTTCTAGTTATAGCACAATTTTATGTGGAGATTTTAATATACCCTTTCACAATCTGACTAATCAAGAGTGTGTAACTGTTGATGACATGTTTCATTTATATAGATTTGTAGCTCTTATAAAAGATTCCACAAGAATAACATCCACTGGTAGCAGTATTATTGACACTATTGTGACTAATATGGACTCTAATCAAATCTTGCTGGTAAAACATTTTGACATATCTTTTTCAGACCATAGAGCTCAAGTAGTATATTTTAATATTTCACCAGATGTGCCATTTAAAAAAATACATCGAAATAAAAAAAGTTATTTTACAGACAATGCTTTTGCTACAATTTCAAATTTATTGCAGGCAGAGAGATGGGATAAAGTTTATAATGCTACTGACACAAATTAAACATTTGGTATATTTTAGGTATTATTTCTTTATAGCTTTCCCGCTTAAAACAAAAAATCGATGTTAGAAAGATACAGCCATAGAGATGGATGACGCCGGATTTAAAACGTGGCCATGAGAACATTCGTTCTTTACTCTCCTTATCACGGACACCTGGAATCGAACAAACAATTAATGAGAGGAAACGTGAGTACACAATTGAGGTTGACAAAGCAAAGCGATCATTTCATGATAACCGAATCATAGATTCAAAAAATCGTTCAAAATCAATGAAAACAGTCAATGATACCTTGAAATTGAAAAAACCACAAAAAATTAAGGAAAATATTGAACTAAGTGTCAATGGCAAACGAATGAGGAGTTGTAATGAAGTTGCTGAGTATTTTAACAGTTTTTTTTTCAGGACTGGGGCTGCAACACCTATCACAGCCAAGCGGGGCTTACAACCCTGTGGATGGTTTCGCCGCACACTTGAATAGTATGTATCTTTCCGAGGTGTCAGTTTCAGAGGTTGAGACGGCGGAGAGGCGGCTGAGGAGTACAAATGCTGGAGTTGATGAGATTCCTTGCGCAGTGTTAAAGAAAATTTTTCCTTCTATAAGTGTAGTATTCTCTCACATTTTTAATCCCAGTTAATCTTCAGGTATATTTCCGAACCTCTTAAAAATTAGTAAAATCATTCCAGTCTACAAATCTCAGAGTAAACATCTACCGGAAAACTATAGACCGATTTCAAGTAAATATTTAGAATTTTATTGGATTTGCTACTCCTTAATAATACATACTTAATTACGCATTAACGTTACTAGTGTGAAAAGTTGACAGGGATAACTGACTAAAATACCACTTTGTTATTTCTGCTTACAACTTATTCCTGCAACAAGAATGAAACTTCACACAAATATTTTCTCTCCTGCATAAGTAAAAATTAAAAAAAAAACAGTGTAGTTAACAAAGAGATTGGATGGGCTCTTATTTCAATTTGAGATTACACAGTCATCCAAGTGAAAAACCAACGTTTTGTCTTAATTAACAGCACAAAGGCATTTTAAATTGAAACGTTGTATTATATGATACGGTACGTTCGGCCTTTTATATAAAACAAATAATAATTTCCGGATAATTTCTCTGCATAATGAACTCATAGATATATTTCAATTTGTATTTTAATATCACTGATATTTTTTCTTAGCTCAAAGCAAAAACTATAGAATTCATAGCATATATTAATAATAACAGTAGATATGAATATGGGGTTTCTAGCTCACTTTTGGGACAGACGGTAAATCAACATAAAATACTGTTTAAAGGACAATAAACGAATCTGTAACTCACGAATGAAAAATTACCGAATCTATAGCTGTTTGCTTCTACTTTCTTGAGCTGTCAAATCAATCTATTGGTCTGCTACGAATAAACTATAAATTAAAACTTATAAACGGAAATGATGGAATTTGCTAACAATCACTCGAGAAGTCGGGGAGAATGTGAGTAAAACCACATTCTTTTGACGAGGTTCTTCATTTAATTTCTCCAAATGTACTATAAAATCATCAAAGATTTCAGGCTTAAAATCGTAATCAAATTCAACATCCAGATAATGAAAAAATACAGGTAAAATCTTCTCATAATAAACGTGTGTATCGATACCTACAAACCTAATGTATTCTTTGAAAAGGAAAATAATTTTTTCAAGGGTTATGAGAGATAAGTAAAAATTTTTATTCTGTTTTCTAAATTCTGTAACAAATTTTGTTTGTTTTTCACCTCCGTATTGTAATTTTGTAAGCAGATTATTCAAATGTGTTAGTTTATTTCGAAATTTCCTAGGTTTAGGTCTTTCGTACAAAATTAAATTACAATCTCTACAAACTAAATATTTTTTATCAATAATTTCTCCTCTATTATAACACTTGTAACAGTTGGCATTATACTCTTCCATTTAAACAAAAAGATTTTTTTATAAATGGAGATTATGGAACTAACTCTGCCGAGATATAAATTTTTCAGCGCAAATGTTTTGTGTTTACATTTCTACAACAGAGATAAATAGAAATAATTTCATTCTATTGTACAACTATTTAGGATATTTTGTCTATGATTACAAAGATTATTCCGGAAGAAATCGAGATTTTTCATCAGCGAAAGAGTATATTTTTGAAGTTTTAGAAGGAATGAAAGAAAATAATATGAATTTAGCAAATTATTTTTCTTAAATAAAAAATCTATTCTACTAAATAGTCACCAAACAACATGAACTCACCAAAGTCTCTACAATTTCTAGCATTAAAACAGTGCAACAAAGATGAATTCAGTGAATTGCCGGTTTATTTTCAACAACAGTTGATACCGTCTTCGATACTTTCCTTAAATGAAACAGAATTAAAAGAACTTGTAGAGTCTTTTGCAGAAAGAACGAAAACTGCACACGTGTACACACAAAAAACGAAAAAAATAAGGGATTATATATTTAATATAATTACGAAAGATATTGAAAAGAAAGTAAAAAATAAACAAACAGAGAGTTTTTCATCGTTTTTTTTATGAAATTTTTCCCATATTATACGTCCTTTCAAGATAATCAAGACTTAATTGATGAATTTCTTAGGAATTTTTGTAAGTATCAAGATTTATCAACACAATTCATTAAAGAGCATTATAGAATTTTTCTTATAGAATATAGCCACATTTTGTGTGAAACAAAAGGTATTACTGTAGATAATATTCCATGTGATTCCTATGAAGAAAGACACCAACTATGGTTATCAAAACAGTACTATGACGTGGGGAGGGACTGCAAGTTTTAGAGCACAACTGAAAAGAAACATCTGGACAAAAAAAGTAACCACACATTACTGAACTAACATGTTTTTCTTCTTTCCAAACAGCTGCTGATGATCAAAGCTGAAAAAAAAACATATGGGAATGGGAGAAAAAAAGTAACTCTCATATGGAAGAATATTGATTTATTTTCAGTTAGGAAACAAACTCAAGGTCTCAGCGTTCCTAGTGGTAACGCATACGTCATGAAATTATTATGAAGTTAGTCGAGGTCACCGCGTTCCTAGTGGTAACGCCTACGTCATAGTTAGTGAAACAAACAGTCGAGGTCACCGCGTTCCTAGTGGTAACGCCTACGTCATAGTTAGTGAAACAAACAGTCGAGGTCACCGCGTTCCTAGTGGTAACGCCTACGTCATAGTTAGTGAAACAAACAGTCGAGGTCACCGCGTTCCTAATAGTAACGCCTACGTCATAGTTAGTGCCGATGAATAATATAGAAAATACGATGATTTTTACTGAATTTCTCTAATATCGTTCTTAATCACATCATAGGCTAAAAATTTCTCAGAAACCACAACCACATAACAAATCGCGTTTGTAACAGCTTTTTGAAAATCCATATTGATAATTATATCGTTCTTTGAACCAGAAATATTTGTCATACTCTTTGTTGTATCAATGACATAAATAGGTCTATTCGCTAAAAATTCTTTAGGATTGTAATACATTTCCTTATTATTACAGTAAACTTTCTTAAAATCTTGATACATCTGATACATGATTCTGAAAAGACCTCCGGAAATGTTTAAATTTTGTAATTCATCTGGATAATAAGAACCGTTCAATTTTACTCTGATATTTTTTACATCCAAACTATCAAACTTTGAAGGATTTTTTTCTTGATTATTCTGTCTATCTGTTTGAAAACCTATGATAACGAACTTGGGATTGAAGATATTTCTATAAATATTTGTAATATCGAACGAATAAGTTGTTCCGGAAATACCTTTTTGTTCAATACATTGCCAATCTAGAAAATTAAACATAATGTTTTGACTTTTTGTAATTTCATCAATCAACCTTATTTTACTCGTGATTTTATAATCAATCATTGGAACTCTAATAAAAAAAATCTGTAATTGTTATTTTTCCATCAACAGGCATAACATTTCCAGTTGCAGTCTTCAGAATCACATCATTGTCTTCTGCTCTTATAAAACTTAGATAAAATCCTCCTTTATAGATCGGAATAGTAACATTTTCAAAAAATCCTAATCCAAAATGAGATAAATTTCCAGCTGCTTCAAAAACACCAAATTTAAAATCTGATTCAAAGCCATTAGAAGTTTGAGAAATAACATCACTTTTTGAATACGAAATAGTTCCTTTAATTGTGCTTAATTGGCAACAGTTTTCGACTTCTTCTATCAATTTATTGTGTTTTCTTACTTCAATCTTAGAAAATAAAAACGGTATAAAATTATCGATTAATCTAACATTATCAGTTCCAAGATATGCTTGACCATCTTGTTTTGTTAAAGTTCCAGAAATATAAAACTGGAAGTTAGACGAGCAAAAGTTATCTCCAAAATCAATATTAAACTCAGTTCTTTTATTCGGTTCATTCAAATGTTGTTTACTAATTGGATAGAAATTTTTAAACTCCGCCCTTTCAATATCACTAGCATATTTTCTGTAGTCCGCCATTTAATAAGAGAAAATTTAGAAATTTTAAACATCATGTATAAGAAAGATATCATTTTTTCATCGATCTAATGTACGTTTTTATAAGAAAAGATATAAATTTTAGTAAAATAATTAAAAAGATTAGAGTCATTTTTTAATGATCTACTTCGTCATATTCGGGATTCTCTTCCTTAAATTTTGCGATCTCGGTCACATATTTCAATAAAATTTGCACAGGATAGTAACCGCTATCTATAATATTGTTCCAATCAACTGTATCTTTATTTTCATCCAAAATCTTTATACTCAAGTGTTGATAGAGACAAAGAACAGACATATGATCTTTTAATTGATAATGTATATTTTCTTCAATGAACTCTGGGGACAGAGTTTGATATTTTGCAATGTTATACCAATTCAATTTGTTTACGTATAATCTCATCATATCTTCGGATAATTCATATTTTTGAGAAATGTCATCCCAATGTTCTTTTTTCAAATCTCTTTCGTGTTGCATGATAAAAAGATCGAAAGCACTGTAATGTCCCGCCATCTCTATTTATTAGGAAAAAATTTCAAATCAAGTTTTTATAAATTGGCTCTTTCTTGAGTTACATTCACCACATTTTCCAGAAATTCTCTTAACTCCATTGATGTTTGCATAGTATTTTATATCATTTGTTGCAGTTTTTTCTTTACATCTCACACAATATATGAGCGCCATTTATTTAGGGAAAATTTAAAATGAATCATCATAACCGCCTAATCTATTAAATCTGTTATCAATGTTTTCAAAAGATTTATTAACATCTTCTTTAAATTTATTAAAGTTTTCTTCTAGTTTATTTACTTTATCGAGATATAAAGAGTATTGATCATCTATTCTTTTAAGTAATTCATTATTATGTGTTACTTTCTCATTGAAACGTGTACCAAAATTTTCAAAAAAGTTTACTTTCTCATTGAAACGTGTATCAAAATTTTCCAGAATTTTGTTAATTGCTACACCAACTAATTCATTAACATTATTTTTATATGTATTAAAGTTTTCTTCTAGTTTATTTACTTTATCAAGTAATTCACCAACATCGTCTACTGATCTTCTATTTCTGGCTTCTAACTTGTCATAGACTTCTGTTGTAAAATCTTTAACATGCTGTTTATGATTCTCATAATTTTGTTTTAGTTCATTAAACATTTTAATAGGATCTTCTAATTGAATCATTACAACAACATCAAATGGATTAATTCCTTTACTAACACTGCTAATTCTTTTTCCTTTAAAATCTAAGGCATTTTTAACATTCGGATCATGTAAATCAACAATATCGATGTTTTCTGATAATTTTAGAGGTTTTAAAATTTGTTCTTTAACAACAACATCATGTTTGTCAATACCAGGTCGAACACCGACAATTCTTTTTTTATTAGCCAAACTAACATAATTCTTTTCAACTTTGATCGCTTCAGTAATTTTATCAGCTTTTTCGATATGAGACATTAAATTGGTAAATAATTTTTTTACACCATCATCAACTTCTTTTTCCAATGTTTTTATTTTATCAGCAACTTCATTTGAACTCATGAAATTTGCAAGTTTGTTATCATATTCTGCTTTAAAATCTTCAATCTCGACAGCAAACATATCTGAATCTGGAAGGTTTTGTAATAAATTTTCTAACTTGTTATCAAACTCATTTCTCAAACTATCAAAATTCAAACTATTATCTACATTTTGAATAATTTGTGTACCAAATACGTCAAAAATATTTTGTGAATCCATATTTATTAAGCAATAATTTGTTAACAACTTCTTTAAAATCTTTACCATTACTCAGTTCATTCAAAACAAAAACACATAAATGACCACAAATTGGGGGATCTTTATAGTCTTGAATCTGAGAATCATTGTAGTAGACGCTTGATTTTTTCAAATATTTAATCAATTCTATAGGTGGTTTGTCCTCAATTCTTCCATACGAATCAAAATAACATGCATTCTTATCATTTTTATAATAACAAATCCAATGCGTTCCACTTCCCATAATCGAGTCTAAATTCACAATTCCACATTCAAATTTCTTAACTTTTTCAGGTAATGTATCTCTCATGAAGATTCCTCTAAAATGTTTAATATTTTTGCAGATTTCTTCCAATTCCCCGAATGTTAAAGGTTTAAATTTTTTTTTCAATGTTTGATTTCACGTAATTCAAAGTTTTCTTATCTAATCCAGATCCTGTAACATCTTCCAACTCTTTATCTAACCAATTTAAAATGTTTCGAACAATAGGAATCACATCCTTTTTAACGATTGGAGCAGCTTTACGAACATAAGGAACAACATTTTTAACAACTGGAATATTTTCTCCAAAATCTAATAAATCTTTCAAAAGTCCACCATTTTTGAGTTCTTTCAACTGATTATAAGAAAATTCTATTCTGGTTCCTTTATTGTTTTTCTTATGTTTTTCGAGTTTATTGTATTGTCTATTTGTTAAAAATATCTTATCTTCGCCATTTTTTAGTTGATCTATTTTAAATTGAATACTAACGGGTATTTTCTTCTTAAAAGCGGATTTTATTTTTTCTTTCTGATTTTTGCTGAAATTTACGTTCACCTCCATTTATATAGTTAAAATTTCAAGTTCTCTTCGATTCCCATTCCTAGTTTTCTCTTCAAAAACATTGCTCCAGCTGTTGGAAGCGCAACAAATCTTTCACCTAAACTAGCATCTTTTGATAAAAATCTATCCATTGCCTTATCTTGCAAAACTTTATCTGCGATATGTCTGGAATTTGTGTCTCTATGTTTTTGCATAAAAAATATCGTGTTCCATAGCAGCTTGATCTAATTTATTTATACCAGTATCTCCTCTTTTTAGTCTTTTTTCGAGTTTTGTGCCGGGCCCCAGATACTGATAAGTTGGTACGTGTAATTCAAAAGGTAAATTGTTGATAAAATCATTCAAAAGTCCGCTACCTTCAATCATAGATGAACTTATTGCCGGCAAAATTCGTTTTAAATATTTAATTCCATCAGGTTTTTCAATCATTTCATCAAGTTTGTTCGAAATAAAATCTTTAATCGCTTTCTTTTCGTTCAAAAAATTGTTGTTTCCAGCCTTTTCTTGAGCATAAATATAATTTATAATTCCATCGAGTTTTGTCAAATCGTCGATATATCTGTACTCAATCTTATTATCACTGTATTTTCTTATACCAGATCCTTCGATTCGTTTTTCCCAAATTGGTTTAATTAATTTAATATATTTTTTACCTCTACTTGACTTAGGCTTCTTAGTAGATGGATCATTATTTTTGTAAATTGAGTCAGATTCCCATAAAATTTCTGTATACTTTTTCAAATCTACTTCAGAATATAAATTATCTTTTGGAGCGTCATAGTCTGTTAATAATCTCCATAAACCTTGAGTTCCTTTCATATGTTTTTTCATTAATAATGATATCATTATGCTCAAAATTAACGGGTAAATTTCCAATCATAAAACTTTTCTTTTTTTTATCCCAATACAAACCAAATTTATCATCTTTTACTCTAGGAAGGAATTTTTTACCAATTTTACCAATTATTATATCCGTTGTTCCAGGACTTATTGGTTCAACTATGGTAGAGTCTTCAATGATTCGAGGTCTAAATGGTGTTGAAGATGGTAATTTTGGCAATTCAAACTCTTCTACTTCAGATTCTGGAATCGAAATATCGGCAAATTGTCGTACAACTGGAACCAAATTCATTAAATTTTGATTATCGCTTAAAACATTTTCAATTTTGCCCTCAACATTTTTTATTGCAGAAGTTACAGGTTGATTAATTTTTTGAATAAGTTCTTGTTCTTCTTCATCCATTCGAATCTGTTCTTTAAATTCTTTGATTAATTTCTTTTCGATTTGATCAAGTTTTTTCGCTTCTTCAGAAGTTACGTTCGCCATTTATTTAGGAAAATTTTGAAACGTGGAACGTAAAAACGTGAACGTGGAACGTAAAAACGTGAACGTGGAACGTAAAAAACGTGAACGTGGAACGTAAAAACGTGAACGTGGAACGTAAAAACCTGGACGTGGAACGTAATACGTGAACGTGGAACGTAAAAAGTGAACGAGAACGTGAACGAGAACGTGAACGAGAACGTGAAACGAGAACGTGAACACGAAACGTGGAACGTGAACACGAAACGTGAAACGTGAACACGAAACGTGAAAACGTGGAACGTAAAACGTGGAACGTGAACAGATTTACCGTTTTTCTGTTATTTTCATAATGTAAATAAAAAGTAAAGATAATGTAAAAATAATTGTAACAAATATTTTATCAAGTAGAAGACCACTGAGCAGCATTTATATTAGAAAATTTATTCAAATATTTACCATTTTTAGGCTTCAAAGTTAGATTAATAGTTAAAAATCCATAGTCTTCTTTCCAAATTTAATCACATAATTCATTAAAGTGGTTTAAAAACTCATATCAGATCCCACATAATTGTTGTAAATCTTTCTCGAATAGTGATCGTCTTGCTTAAAAACACACAACACATTCAAATTATTTCTAATAACTTGTTTATCAACCTTTGAAAAGCATTGGGAAAGATAGATACAAGATATGTTTTTGTGACGAGACATTACGAAATATTCCTTAATAACGTCCTGATTTTCCAAAATACAATCATCAAAAACGATTAACGAATTGGGTTTACATTCGCTTAACGGAACTATGTCCTCAGAAGCATTATAAAAATGTGATATTTCTTTACTTAAGTTCTTCTCAATATTTTTGAATCTTTGTTGTAATTTTTTGTATGCGTCTTGTTCTAAAGATTTACTAAAAACATACAAATTGGAATAAGGAATCAACCTATTGTAGATAAAATTCAATAATAAAGTTGTTTTTCCACATCCACTTGAACCAACAATTAACAATCTGATTGGTTGATCTTTCTTATTTTCTTCAAACGTTTGAAGTTTTATCTGATCTTTTTGCTTTAAAAATTTCTCCATTTAAATAGAAGATTTTCATCTTGAAGCAACGCTTGCGAAAATGAAGCTGTTCAAGTTGACTTCAGAAAGCTCTCAATTAGTTTTAAACTTAGAACATCCTATTCATTTAGAGGAAGAATCAAATTATTTTATCGGTTTAAGCGGCTTTTATTCTGATAATTTTGTAATAAATATTAGTGAAAGTTCTCCTTATTGTATAGGATTTAGTGAGAAGAACGTAACAAAATATTATGGTTTAAACAAAGGATATTATACTTTCGATCAAATAAAAAATTCCCTTAAAAATTATCTGAAAACATTCAAACAATCAGATAAATCTTTAAACTTTGACGAAAACAAGTTTGAAATGCAAAAAAATTATCTCTCTAATAAAATTCAAATAAAATCACCAGTAAGAATAATGTTTTCAGCAATTATTGTAGATTTGTTAGGGTTTGTTCAAGAAACTATTGAGCCAAATCAGGTATATTTAGGAAATAAAACGCCAAAATTTAGACCGTTCGATGTAATTGAAGTGCACTGCAATCTCGTTGAACCTAGTTTTGAAAATCATACCGAACATTTACACAAAGAATCTGAAATTTTGTACACATTTTTCCCAAATGTTGCTTATGGATCAAAAATCAGTG
Source organism: Homalodisca vitripennis (assembly GCF_021130785.1). Lineage (NCBI taxonomy): Eukaryota > Metazoa > Arthropoda > Insecta > Hemiptera > Cicadellidae > Homalodisca > Homalodisca vitripennis. The sequence continues at coordinate 50,203 of NW_025777054.1, forward strand.
AAAAACCGAATGAAATCGATTATATTCCAATTAGAAAAAATATTAAAAGAATTCAAAAAATCGTTCTAACTATACAAGACTCTGAGGGAAATTTATTAAATAATGAGAGTAAAACAACAATATATTTAAGATTGTCGAAAGAATGATGAATCAAGGGGGGAACGAATCGTTCTTACCTTCAAACTTTCAAAAAAACACTGTTTTTATCAATGAATCTGGACTTTACACTCAAAATAAAAATTACTAGTTAAATGGAGTCAGTTGTAGACCTACATTCAATAACAAAGACATTGTAACGATTGTAGACGAAAACAATGTAATCTGGTTTAAAGCTAAAGATGTTGCAGAAGTATTAGAATATGAAAATACGAGGCAAGCTATCATAAATAATGTCGATAATGATGATAAAACAACTTTTGAATGTATAAATTACAGGAGTCTATCCCATAGACCCCTTAACAATCTTCATCCTGACACTGTTTTTTATCAATGAATCTGGGCTTTATTCTCAAAATAAAAATTACTAGTTAAATTTCTTTTCTATCTAAATGGAGTCAGTTGTAGACCTACTCAATAATCAACTTATATTCAATAATAAAGACATTGTAACGATTGTAGACGAAAACAATGTAATCTGGTTTAAGGCTAAAGATGTTTGTGAAATATTAGGTTATGAAAAAACAAAAAACGCAATTAAATTAAATGTTGAAGATGATGACAAAATTCAATATTTTTACTTAAAAACCAAGGGGCTATTCGAATGGCCCCTTAACAATCTTCATCCTGACACTGTTTTTATCAATGAATCTGGACTTTTATTCTTTAATTTTGAGATCACATAAAAAAGAGGCAAAAATCTTCAAAAATTGGGTTACAAAAGAAGTTTTTCCGAGTATTAGAAAATATGGCGAGTACAAACTTGAAAACGAAAATAAGCAGTTAAAAGATGAAATAAAACAGTTACAAATTAAAGATGAAATGAAATCATTGAAAATAGAGAATCAAGAATTGCGAATGGAATTAATGAAGAGAGATATGGTATGTAAAGATTTTGATAAGAAAAAACACCATGTTTTTGTGTTAATTAAGAAGAATCACATGTGGGAATGGCCTTATTACGTTATCAGAGCTCAGAAACGAGAAATACCAAACCGATTAAAAACATCTAAAAATAAATTATCCTGAATTAGAGATGTTGTTCATTGATGACGAACCAAATTCTATCAATCTCTACAACCAAATGAAAGAATCTTTGAATATTTTATACAACGGAAATCATTTTACTACAAATATGGCAGAATCTCGACTGATTTATAGAATATCTAAATTACACGATGAAAATGTTTCTAAATTTTACTAAAAACTCTCGATTTATTATATTTTGTTTGTAAATGTTTAGCATAACTAGGTAACCATCGCAGAATTTTTTTTTCATATTCACAAGGCATTTCGTTTTTATAACTTTCGCTGAAAATTTTTTTAGCACAATCTTTGCAAAAAGCATCTTTTCTATCTTTACTATACTGCCAGTTATTAAATTCAGAAATATTTTTAATTTCTTTACAAAAGTAACACTTTTTTTCTTCTAAAGTTAATTTGTCCATTTTATCATATAATTCCTTACAATAACAGTCTTTTCTATTCTCTTCTTGACACTTTGTACATTTCTTTTGAGACTCCATTTATATAGAACAAATTATTACACGATGAAAATGTTAAACTCTTGAATTATGATATTTTGTTTGTAAAATGTTTTTGATAATTATTTAACCATTTTATAGTTCTTCCACATTCACATTGAGTATCTTCATAATATAATCTATGGTGATTCTTCTTTACACAATCTTTACAATATGAGTCTTTCTTATCTCTACTATAGTGATGACTATTAAACTCTGAAATTTTTTTAGTTTCTTTACATTTAAGACATTCTTTCTCTTCCAAAGTTAATTTTTCTATTTTATCATACAGCTCTTTATGATACTTCCTATAACAATCTTTACAATTATAATTAATTCCATCTTTTCTATTCTTATCTTTATAAAATTCTTCAAAACCTTTTAATTCTTTGCACTTTGAACATTTCTTTTGAGCCTCCATTTATATAGAAAAAATTAAAGCTTTGACTTTCTCAATTCATATTCATAAAACTTTCCGGTTATTTCTTCATTATTTAAATCTTTTATACTATAAGTTACAGGATCTGTGTTATTAATTTGATAAATCACAAAGATTTCTCTTGACCAATTGTTCTTATATTTGTTCGAAAATGTTTGTTTTTTACTAACAATTCTTACATGATCATCGACTTTAAATTTAGTTTTCGTGTGAATTTCAGGTGGAACATACTTGAAAACGGTCTCTAAAAACTCCTTTTCTGCATCCTTATCTACGTCTTTGGGCTTCATTTTGATTGTGCTGTGAACCGTATCATTGTAATTTGTGACTATTTTTTGAAGAATATCGATCCATTTAAAGTTTTTATTAATCTCAAAAATAACTTTCATCCTTTCGTTTTGAGTTCTGTTATATCTCTCTACGATACTTGATTTCTCTTCGTTTTCAGTATGATAAATCTTAATGTTGTATTTCCTCAAAACTTCGTTAAATTCTTTATTTTTGAACTCTAAACCCTTATCTGTATGAAGTAGGTTTGGAGGTTTGTGATTAATCCTTATGGCATCTTTTACTATATCTTCGAAGGCTTTTGAAACATCTTTACCGTTTTTTCTTTTGATAGCTCTTGACCAAGCATATTTTGAGAAAGTATCAATAACATTTAACATATACTTAAATCCATCATTTTGATCTGAATAGTTAGACATTATAACTAAATCTGCTGCCCATAAATCGTCAATTCCTAAAGTTATAATTTTTCTCTTTTTAAACTTTTTTCGTACTGGTGCATGAATTTCTCTATCTCATCTTTAGTCTTCAATTCTTGCTTAACAGGTTTTGGATTTGGATTCTTTATAAACTTATTCTTGTTTGTCTTACATTTTGAACATTTTGCAGCAATTCTATACAATCCATTTTGAGTTTGAACGATTTTTGAATCTATACTTTTCGTTTTTTTCTTGCATTTGTGGCAGTGAATCAAATCATCTTCCATTTACATGTCAAAGTTTCCAAGTTTATTTAACTCATCTAATATATTAGATTCCGCTTCATAGTCATTCGGTACTGTATCAATCTTATTTTCTAGACAATTCTCTTATCATCTTTCGCTTCATAGCCGTATGGTACTGTATCGATCTTATTTTCTAGGACAATTCTCTTATCATCTTTAGCGTTCAGTGCTAACTTGTTTATAGTAACGGTGTACAACTCGTGTTTATAGCTTTTGATTACTGTCATCTCCCTAAATTCTTCTTTATCTTCGAACAAACATCTCTTCAAGTTTTCGATATTTATTGTTTTATTTACAACGCTTCTCTTAATTCCTTTACACCTAACTGGGTTTTTATCTAGATATTTGTACGAGTACATCTTAGACCTTAAACCACAAAATTCTTCTAAAACTTCGCTATTTAACTCATCTTTGAATTTCCCTATTACCTTCTTATTTTTAGTAGTGAAACATTCGTGATCTTTTGGATAATCACTTGTATCAAAGTCATCTATATTTTCTTTAATAATTTTAAAAGGATCTCGTTTCAATTCTAGGAAATAACTGTCTGTATCCATGTAACACAGATTCAAATCTGGATCAAACTTCTTTAATTTGTTGTAATAAAACTCGTACATTAGCAATTTTGAGAGGTCGAGAACTGAAAATCCTATGTAGATCGGTTTGTTAAATTTAACCTTTTGTTTGTACATGTGACTCGCTATACAGTTGTCGTCAAAGATGTTAAAGCATTTGAAATTTGTTTTCTTAGCTTGTTTCATTGAAAATTCTTCATTTCCAAGCTTAATATCACATCTGTTTCTCACATTTTCCATAGATTTTCCAAAAACTGAGTTGTTCATCAGCTTATAAAAGTCCTTTTCAAAGTCGCTTGTAGCTTTGGTTCTCATGTTTGTGTTAAAATCAATGTATTCTTTCATAAAAGGCTTCTGATCGAATGCACTAAATATAGAGTAAAACCATAAGGAATGTGCTTCTGAATCTTGGTTGTAGTCGATCTTTGTGGATTGTTCTTGCATGTCGGAATTTTTTCTAATATGCTCTCAAAATCCATATAAATAACGTAAGGATGGCTAAACTTCTTTTGATAATTAGTAAATGATGTTGTTTGACCTGGAAATGGCATAATTTGTTTACAAACTTCATGTTGCTTGCAAATTTCTAAATGATCTGTTAAATCTCCAGATTTGTAGAAATGGCTTAAACATCTTCTACAAAGAAATTTCCTTTCTTTATGTTTAGATAACTGTGAACTCACTAATCTATTTAGATCGGTTATCAAAACATAATGAGATTTATCTTCTTGTTTTACATACAATAAATCAACTTCTAACTCGGCGTCATACATTTCTGAAATTTGCAACGGAACAATGTTAAATTTCTCATCATAACTGTAGATATTTATTGACATTTTCGGATACTTATACTTGGAATTGTAACTTCGTTTTTCAAATAATTGTATATCTTTTAAAGACATTGGATACTCAAAGCCCGAAAATATCTCGTCATTTACAAATTTCTCGTATTGCTTTGCTCTATCAGCATTCTTTTCAGGTTTTCCAATAGCACATCGGATAGAATAAACAAAACAGAAATCATCTTTATTTTTGATATTTACACAAGCTTTCTTTACCTTGATCAAAGTCAAAGTCAAAGTCAAAGTCAAAGTGTTTATTTGTCAATTAACAATTAACATTGCATGACAATGGTCAATAATTTGCAATAATAATAAAAACAAAAGATAAAATAACTAAACATCTTATTTGTACATTAGATAATCTCTTACAGAGTAAAACTCTCCATCAATCAAAAAACACTTAAGTCTTTTTCTAAATTTGCTAACAACAGTTTCTGCTTTTATTTCCAGTGGGAGACTATTAAATAATTTGATTGCTGAAAAATATAACTGGTTTTCAAAAAATGAGGTACGGTGTTTTGGTACAGGTATACAGATGGAGTTTCTTAAGTTGTAATGAGTAGGAGAATCAGAGGTAAAAATGTGCATATTTTTCTTAAAGAAGGTTAAGGTTTCGAGTATGTATAGGCTTGGGAATGTAAGAATTTTGTTTGATCGGAAAAACCCCCTGCATGATTGACTTCTTGCCAGCCCTAATACAATCCTTAGAGATTTCTTCTGCAAACGAAAGATGTATAGGGTCTTTGTGTTTTCAGAGCCCCATATTGGAAGTCCATAAGCAAGATGTGGGTAAATGCACCCATAATAGCCAGCCAGAAGAATTTCAGTACTAGAAAAACTGGAGAGTCTACGTAATAAAAATATGCCGCTGCATAATTTCCCACACACCTTGTCCATGTGAAGGTGAAAGTTCAGGCTTGAGTCCAAAATCACACCCAAGAAGTTTGTAAATTGTGACGAGTTAATAACGGAATCGCCTAAAATAATGGATGAACTTCCACTATCACCATTCATGGGTGCTCTAATATTAAAATCCAGGAATGTCGTCTTTGCAGTGTTCACAGTAAGGTCATTTTCTTCCATCCATTGAAGAAGACAGCTGCCTTGTACAAAAATATCATATTCCAGGTTTTCCCTATTTTTATGTGACATATTGAAAGACGTGTCGTCAGCAAATAAGCACAGATTTCCTCCGCCCACACTAGATGAGATGTCATTAACAAATAATAGGAATAAGACTGGGCCAAGGACAGAGCCTTGGGGTACCCCTGACTTCACTGTTTTCACAGAGGATACTCGATGACTCAAGCAACCAGAGTGGTCAACAAAGGGAATTTAAACTACCTGGCTACGCCCCATCAAATATGAAGACACCCAGTCAAATGCGGTACCCCTAATTCCAAGGTTTTGTAGTTTGCATAACAAGAGCCCATGATTGACAACATCGAACGCTTTTCGGAGATCCAAGAAAACACCAAACGAATGCTGACGTTCATCCAAGGCAATAGAAACATGATTGATGAAGTCAAAAACGGCATCAAGTGTCGAGAAGCCACGTCTGAAGCCAAATTGCTTTTCAAAAATGACATTATTATGCGATAAAAACGACAGTAAACGAACAAGATACAGCTTTTCCAAGACTTTTGAAAACGTTGATAGGATAGATATGGGCCTATAGTTTTCGATGTCATATGGGCTTCCCTTTTTCAGTAGTGGTTTAACTATTGCTTGCTTTAGAATACATGGAAATACACCACTTTCGAAGGTAGCATTCGCAATGTGGGCCAAAGGCCAAGCCAGCTGCTCAGCAACATCCTTCAGAAGGCTAGAAGACATCCCATCAGCCCCTGAGGTGTGGCCGGGCTTTAAGGATTTTACTACTGCGATTACTTCCCGAACATCTGTTGGCCACAGGAAAAGTGAAGGTACAACTGTCCGCATCGCATGACACACTCGTTGTGGGTCGTCAACATTCCAAGAACCGCCTCCAAGACGTTCGCCCATCTGGGTGAAGAAAGAATTAAACTGACATGAGATAACAGTCGGATCGACCACTAAGGAACCACTTTCATTCTTAATGGAGTAACAGGTAAAATCCTTAGACTTTTTGTTGGGCTGAATGTCCTTAATGATGTTCCAAACGGCCCTGTTTTTGTTCTTGGCCTTCGTGATGTGTTTATAAACCAACCCAGCCTTAGCAAAGCGAACTCTAGTCCGAAACTGTTTCTTAAGATCACGGTAAGATTTTCGCAAGGGATGTCCAGAACCAAGGTGTTTCGTCAGAGAATACATAGTGATCACCTTCTCTTGGAGCTGAAGCAAATCTTTATTGAAAACCACCTTCGTAAAAGATTTGGTTTTCTGGTATTTTACCTTCTTTATAGGAGCAATTAAATTAAAATAATATGAAAAAGTAGATAGGAAAAGTGAGAACTTGGAGTTCACATCTTGTGCACTAAGAACATTAGCCCACATTTCATTTGCCAACAAGTGTCTTAAAACATGGATGCTGTTATCTGAAATTTGACGTTTGAGTTTGAACTTAGGAGTATTTATCATAGGAGACACATTAACCTTGAGATCACCAACCTGAGCATGGTGGTCCGATACTGCCGTTATGACAACTTGAGTGACCAGCTCACTTGGATTGATGTTCGTAAAGATGTTGTCAATTAGTGACGTAGACCCATTAAACTCCCTGGTATACGATTTTACTGTATCTCTAAGCCCAAAAGAAGTAATGAGATGAGACAGTTGTCTGGCAGTTTCATTATCAGAACACATGTCAATATTAAAATCACCAGCAATAAGAACCCTTACGCCAGATTTCAAAATAGAACTAAGACAATCAGTTAAAGAATTAAAGAACAATTCAATGTTACTGAAATCTGAATGTGGAGGTCTGTAAACAGAGATAACTAAATATTAAGAACCGCTTAAATCCACTGAAACACTGGCCAGCTCACAAGAACCCTCCTTGCAAAATCTCGAAACGTCAACAGCATGACAATGCCTCAGACCCTCGTGAACCAAGATGCACACGCCACCTCGCCCCTTAACGGACCGACAATAACTGGACACGACCCTAAACCCAGACAAAACAAAAATATTCATCTCTGATTCTCTCAGAAAGTGTTCTGAGAAACATAGGATTTGAGGCGAGAGCAGATCCACCATAACCTCAATCTGGGCCAGTTTAGGCATAATACCCTGGACATTTTGATGTACCAGCCTAAGAGTGTCTAGGTGATCGCCTTCATCCCCCCGTACGACCCGTTTCCCGAAGAAGCTATTGAACGCACAGGAGAGGGCTCACGGGAAATCTCTGGTGAAGGATCACGGGGAAACCCAGTAGTGGGCCCACAGGAAGGCACAAAAGGATTAGGAGCGACAGGGAAGGACTGCAGGGCATTGCTAGAGAGGATGGGAGCCACCGAATCGGAAAGTGAGCGTTTAGAAGTAGATTTTAGTAACGTGGAGAGCATAATGTGGCCCAATTCAAAGTTGCCACTCCTATTTAGGTGCCTTCCGTCTATAGCAAGGTGGTGCCTACGAATACAATTGTACAGATCAATAAATTCAACATTAAAGTTGTTACACATCAAAAACAACTGCTCGTTAAGATAATCTAGAGCTATGTCATTGATATCCCGACGCCTTAAGATGCTATTTAAAATTATCTTAGCATTAGGAAATTCAGTCTTACAAGTATACAGCAGCTCAGCCATCCTGTGCAAAACCTCTTTCTTGCCACAACCACCATCATATCCAGCCCCACCATTATAACCCATAGCCACATCATTTGTGCCGACATGAATATAAATAACCGGTGGCTGGACTTGAACATAATCTTTAAGTTTTCTCTTTATGTTTAAAATTTTTGCACCAGGATTTACATCAACAGTAGCTCCCCTATATACACATTGTTTACTTGAAAATCTTAGTAACGAATCCCCAATAACCAGGCAACTTTTCAAGGTAGACGTATACATATTATTATTATTTACAACATTGGGACTACTCTTTTTATGTATAGAATCTCTATTACTATTTAAACTATTTACATTTTTTCTTAGGCTAAGGTGGCTGTCCGTGAGTTCAGGGTCCTTACTTGACTTACAATTACGACACCGTTGTCGTTTGCTACTATTAGATTCCCTAATGACAGACATCCGTTTCACGTCGCTCTCCACATTCCCTGACTTCTTACACCTCTTAGACTTAATACATTGAGTCATGGCATCCTCTTGCTGGCTCGTCCTCCACACTCCAGAGACACTTTTCACACGCCCAGTGTCATGGACATCCTCCGACTCAAACGACGCTAGTTCTCCGTATTTGTTCTTTGTCTCAACGATGGGGACGGCTGACACCCTGTTAAGTTTATTTTTTGCCTTCCTTGTCCGATTGTGTTTTACAATTGACCATTTATCGCTATCATCAATGGCTTGAGGAATTTCCTTAATGTTAGACTCGATCACAACCGGTTCAGTTGTTTCTCCGATTGACAGATTACTTGTGTTCTCCGTAAACAGCTTGTACCACTCATGGAAACGAATGCCACCTGTCGTAGTTTTTTTGCAGAAACCATCATTAATGAACTTTGTGTTTACTAGTACACTCAAGCCACACTCAAAAGAGTTATTTTGTTGACAGCAGTTCAACTCACACAAGTTACTCTCACTGAACCCAAGATTGCCTGTTACTAGTTTTGCGGCAGGCATGTTACTGCCGTGGAGTGAGTCCAAGTGATACAGCTTCTGGCCAGTAATGTCGACAAACAACAGGGTCCAATGCGAACCAGTATCCGACTTGAAATCTAGAGGATTGTCACTAATGCATAGAAATGCATAATCCGAATTAAAGAAATTTAACTCCTTTAGGTGGGCATTCACATCAGCAGAGCTGCCATGCTTTATTAGTTGAGTCAGTGTTGGACCCAAAAAAACAACTTTAGATAAGCTGTCCTTGTTGTTTTGCTCAAAAGACAGAAAGTAGGAATCAAGAATTGAGTCATCAATCCATCTACTATTCAGCCAGGATTTTTGTTCTAACTCAGCAATAGAAGATCTCAGCTCCGTCACAATACCTGTCAGCTCTGAGTTTTGCAGATTGGAAGCAATTAGATCTGATTTTAGCTTATCAAGAACACTATTCCTGTCAGTGACCAAAGATTTCAATGACAAGCAGTCATGTGTCAGATTCTCTAACTTGGTTTTAGCATTAGTTAAGCTGGAAGACAAGGTGCTATTTTCTCTTAAAATACGGTCCTTTTCTTCTCGGATAACGTCTAGCTCATTAAATGATTCATTTAAGTCAGATCGCCTCCGTTGTTTTTCTTTTTCAAGTCTGGACTCAAGAGTTAAAATATTACCTTGAAGTTCCTTAATTACAACTTCAGAATGTGATGTAGTACTCAGTGATTCATCCAATCGCTTAAGTAAGTTGGATATATTTAGCACAAGATCAGATAAAGTAATGTGAGGATGATTCGCTTCTAACTTTTTTAAATTCGTATACAGGCTCGTGACAAGGGACTCGGTATCATCATTAAGATTGTTTGTATCTGTAAATATTTCTTCTATTACAGGCATTGCGACATTTGACATGCCACGAGTAATCACCATTTTAAAGAATATGGTACAAGAATAAATGGCAAATGAAATTTAGTAAGTTATGAAATAATAATACATGCTTAATTGGTAAAATAATAATTTACAAAGATAAAAACAAACATGCAACAATAAAACTTAGAACAAGAAACATAAAAGGCACTCCAATTAAAGGATCTCTTGTGGTAAATCGATATATGATCCTGCGTTCATAAATTCGTGTTTATTAAGGCTCAAAACTAATTGTTTACAACTTTTGAATGTCCATCCAGAACCTCTATTTGGATGATTTGTCTGTTCTCGATGTGTTATTTTTTTAAATTGCTTAGTAATAAAGTCGTTTACGTCAAATATTTCGTCTGATTTTATACTAGTAAAATACATTGGGCAAGTTTGTGGTTCACCGTTTACTAAAGTTCGTTCATATTCACATTCCAAAGAGAGATATCCTTTCATATTTTTAACATTTTCTTGAAATTTTTCGATTAAACTTTTAATTTCTGGCCTCATAATTGATAGATATTTGTAAATTGACATGGAATTATCGTTTAAATTTGTTAAAATGTATTGCTTGAAAAGACCGTGTATTGAGGATAAAACTTCAACGTCTATGATATTTTCAGGTTTTTCGTTAAGAGTTTTGTCAATTTCTTCGATCATTTCAGACTTAGTTTTATCGTTTGTTTCAATGGACAATTTTTCAGCGATTGATTGAATTTTTTCATCATTAAATAGATTGAGATCTTTTTTATCTTCCTTAAAGTTTTTCTTTAATTCACGCAATTTTTCTATATTGTACATCTTTTCATGATCGACAATTTGATTTTCTTTAGCCCAAGTCCTCAAATAATTCAATTCTTTCTCATAAATGCCTTTGTTTTTTAGATGAATTTTAGAATTATAATGTCTATCATAATGGTGTTCAAAAATGTCTTTTTTGCAGTATGGACATGACACCTTTTTCCTCTCCATTTAAATAGGGAAAATTTGAGTGAGTCAAGTTTCACTATTTAGTAAAATATCTTTTTATTAAGGAAAATTTATCAACTTTAAGCTTAAAAGTTTATAACTTTTCCTTAATTAAAAGATATTTTACTAAATAGTGAAACTTGACTCACTCAAATTTTTTCCTATGTAAATGGAGCTACTAAAGGAATTAAATGAAGTTGGTGAGCTAAGATTTAAAGAATATAAGAAGTTGAATGAATTAGAAGAAAATAAGAAATACAAAATTTTGAATTTGGAGAAAATAAAAGATAAATTCGGGTTTACAATAATTGCCGAGTTGGAAGATAATAAAGTACACTTACCGAACAGACTTTTTAATGTTTTGGATGAAAAAAAGATTAAAGAATTGAATAAACATGATAAATTACACTTGGTTGTTACTGGAAAGAAGACTATTAAAGATAAAGACTGTGTTACTATCAATTTTGTAGAGTAGAAGATTTTTCGTCGTAGCAGACATTTCAAATAGATTGATTTGACAGCTCAAGAAAGTAGAAGCAAACAGCTATAGATTCGGTAATTTTTCATTCGTGAGTTACAGATTCGTTTATTGTCCTTTAAACAGTATTTTATGTTGATTTACCGTCTGTCCCAAAAGTGAGCTAGAAACCCCATATTCATATCTACTAATAACAATAAATAAATAAATATATATATATGATGAATTGTTGGACAATGGGTATAACTACCACATTGAAACTCTGCTATATATTATACGACACTTGTTAAATGCGGGCTATTTGTAAATACTAAACCTGTACCAAGTTTAGTTTCAGTCGATTTGAAATTACGGAAATCCTTATCTTTTATCTGTACAATTATTTTCGTAATGGGGCTGTGTATTACTCTAAACTTGCGCGGCTGCTATCCTGAAACAGTTCGATATATCAAACTAAACTTTGGGAAAACATTATTATGAATGATAGGACCATTCAATTACTTTTTTATTTTGTGTCAGTTTTTTTCTATAAAGTGGAACGTTGGCAATTTTTAAACCTTAAGAAACTGTTGTAATTTAAGTGGTTATAAATAAAACAAATAAAATATAGTATATCAAGCATTTTAAACCTGATTCGTGATTCACAATCATGGAGCACATTGCTTACAAATTTATATCACTAATGTATTATGTTAAATTTCAGAAACGATAGACAAGTTTTTTCGCTGAATCTTTAGGAAAGTTCTACCAAATAAAATCTATCATCAGGCACACTAGATTGAGTGGCGGCTGCTGAAATAGAAGAATGGTGAGGAGGGTTGAAGTTACCAACTATACTCAATCTCTTTAACTTATCGGCTGAAATCAATTCCACTATTATTTGATGATGTTTGGTTCTACGTGAAATTAAAGATTGTAGGGCTTATTTATAAAAATTATAATTTAATATTTTAAACACTAATATTTCAACCTCGATCAAAAATAGCTTAAAAGATTCCTCTTTTACACTAAAGAACAGTATTTTACCTCTACGAACATCATAAAATGTAGATTTTGTTCTTTTACGAAACAGTTGGTTTTCTCTTATTGAACTATTATTTTCAGCAGTAATATTAAACTGCAATATTGTTTTGTATCATTCTAAAGAAACTAAGAACGTGTTTTATTAAACTTGAAGTTATTATACTAAAATTTATCTCCTTGAACTATAAAACGTTCCCTCGATAAATGATGAACTAAATATTTGTATTTACACTGTACATAGTCGGCCTAATAAAACATATTCCCTGTTAATTTGAATTAATTGGTTATTAAGTAAAAACCACATTATTTATTATTAAATGTTAAAAAATAATTTATTTCACATTTAAGTCACAGGAGCATTATTTAAAAGAAACAAAGACAAACAGTTTTGATTTAAATTAAATTTATTCCATATTATTATTTACAGAAAACATGTTAATATAACATTACTAAAACTACTAAATAACCAAAATAAAAATAATCGCGATTAATAATAAACACTATTAATATGAATCCCATGATAAAATAAGATGATTAATATAATATAGTAATAAGTAATAACTTACATGTGTAAATAAACTACACCATTACTCAACACAAGAAAAAGTAATACATTTTTCTATTGGTTTTCTCAACTTATTTTACATTATGAACACAAAAGGTTATGCGTTGTCACACTGTTTAGTAATGTTTAGTTAATTTAAGTTTTTTTGCAAATCCCATGATACAACAGCCAACTTTTTTTATTGTGTAAATATAACAAGTATGAAACCGCAAAAAAAGTACAAACTCTTCTAAGGCTTTAAAAGAATAAACTGCCAGCGTTTTAAAGTCAGTAAGCCTGTAAGTAGCTCCTACCTGTATTTTCTCACCAGAAAGTGAGGGTTTTCTGTGTAAACGGTAAGCTTTCCTTTGTTATTTCGCTTAAAGAAAACAAAACAACAGAACAATTCTCTAACAACCCGGTAGAAGGGGTATTTGTAGGATTACCGGATTTGATGTTATTTCAAACATAAACAGCGGAATTGACAATTATTTATTGTACTACAATTTTCTATAAGTTTATTTTGGTATTATGAAATAGCAAATTCTAATAATTTTAAAACAAATTATTTACTGGTCAACAAAATTCTACTTCTGGAAGAACTGTACTTTCAGTACCTAACCGTATCTGAAGTAACTGTACAAAGATTTTGCAGGGCTCTGTCCTGAGACCTGTCTTATTTTTATTACGCTTTCACGACATTTCCAATAGTAATAATGTAGATATATTGTTTACTTATCAAATATTATGAGAGTACCTTTCAGTTTACCGCATTAAATTAGGATATTGGTTCTCTGATCTTTAAAACTTTTTTTACAGTTGATAAGAGGAATAATTATGAAACGACATAATGTACAATGTTTTTACGAATTTATATCAATATTTGGAAAGTTTTGGCCAATCATGTTTTTTTCTAAGTTACGCAACGGAAATACCATGTTTGCTATATTTCGTATATGGTATTTTCTTCTCTACTACCTTATTCAGATTTGAAGTGCCGAATAATTAGTTCTCTAAAACTAATTCTGGCACCAAAATGTATTGAAAAACAATTGATTACCAAAATTAATTGGAGTTGATGGAATAAACTTCCTGAATTCTTGTATTCATCTTCTGAAATTTGATCTGAAACCTTATGTGTTGACAATTAATTCATTAAGATTATTATTTGGGGTTGACGGTATCACAATCGTGGCTTCCTGTACTCATTTTTAACACAAAGTACTTTACTATGCTAATTATGTATTTAACTTGATCAAAAGCAGTATTTATTCTGATCCCTCAGATTTTATATCGGTTCATGAAAAGTATTAATTAGCAATTTTATCGAAAATGAAGACTGAACACGGCCACACTGACCATTACATTTTTAATGGGAGAGGCAACGTACGTATTTTAGTAAAACATTAAACCTAGGTTTGATAGACACTTAAAGGTTTATGTTATTTATGAAATGAATTAATATGAGTTATTAACAAGTGATAGCTTTATAAAACCGGGTATATTTCCTATTTGATTAAAGTGTTTAGATAACGTGTTATCTACAGAATATACTGTAGATAGTATAACTACAGAAACAGATGACAATACATTCACTACCACTTCATTCCAAATTATCAAATTACTCATTGAACCCGTGTGAAAAATATATTTTATTAAAGTATTAAATTAACTATAGCTCTCAAACAAATACTATTAGTTCAAAGTTATAAATAATTGTTGCTAATACAATAGAATATAAACAAAAATATGTTAGTAAACACCAGATTAGTATGTTTCGATCTATTTTCGAGCAGAGCTTTGATCTCACGCTCCAGTGTCCACAGATTAGTGGGTCAATCTACATTAGTCCAGATGACGTCATCTGTCACTCACTGCCGTAGTTGGCTTACACTCCTCAACTTGTAATGGACTACATTAGTGACGTGTATCTTAAGGATAGGATGAAATGGGAATTAATGGGTTAGTGGTAAGTTCATATATGTATGTACATATTACTTGAGTATTTTCTCTTTCTTTAAAAATTGTAAATTTTTTAAAATTAAAGTAATTCCATAACGATCAAACTTACTTATGGGTTGAAATTGGATGTAAACACTAGAACTAACTATAATTATTTGTTTTTAAACTTATTGATGTCCTAGAAAGATGAAATTAAACACCCACTTGCCTCATCACTTACATATATAGGGTTGTAAAGGATTGTAATAGGGTTCAAACCTCAAAACAATCTATATTTTGGTTTTTCAACTAAAATTTAAAACATAGAATTATGTTTAAAAAACTATCGGAATCTAAGCACTTTAGATCAGAAGTAGATTGCAGTGGGTGGAAATGATCTATTTTACGCTTTAGTAGACTTTTCATATCTACGGATGTACAAACTTTCTTGGTGGGAACAACACGTCAAAAGCTGGCTAATACGATTCCTGGAATACCTGACTTCTTTTTGGACTTTTGGACTAAGGAAGAATTTTCAGACCTATTTATGTATATATTTTCTTAATATAGGTAACAAACTAAACGCTACTAGGGCAAATAACTTAGATCGGAAGATGATTACAGGAGTCGAAAGAAGACTTCTCAGACAGAGTACGTATATAACTCCTTAATCGTGCTAACAAGGCCAACTGTATTATTGCGTGTGGATCACTACGTATAAGACACTTTATTAAGTAGGCTTCTCAGACAGAGTACGTATATAACTCCTTAATCGTGCTAACAAGGCCAACTGTATTATTGCGTGTGGATCACTACGTATAAGACACTTTATTAAGTAGGCTTCTCAGACAGAGTACGTATATAACTCCTTAGTCGTGCTAACAAGGCCAACTGTATTATTGCGTGTAGATCACTACGTATAAGACACTTTATTAAGTAGGCTTCTCAGACAGAGTACGTATATAACTCCTTAGTCGTGCTAACAAGGCCAACTGTATTATTGCGTGTGGATCACTACGTATAAGACACTTTATTAAGTAGGCTTCTCAGACAGAGTACGTATATAACTCCTTAATCGTGCTAACAAGGCCAACTGTATTATTGCGTGTGGATCACTTACGTATAAGACACTTTATTAAGTAGGCTTCTCAGACAGAGTAGGTATATAACTCCTTAAACGTGCTAACAAGGCCAACTGTATTATTGCGTGTGGATCACTTACGTAGAAGACACTTTATTAAGTAGGCTTCTCAGACAGAGTAGGTATATAACTCCTTAAACGTGCTAACAAGGCCAACTGTATTATTGCGTGTGGATCACTTACGTAGAAGACACTTTATTAAGTAGGCTTCTCAGACAGAGTACGTATATAACTCCTAAATCGTGCTAACAAGGCCAACTGTATTATTGCGTGTGGATCACTTACGTAGAAGACACTTTATTAAGTAGGCTTCTCAGACAGAGTACGTATATAACTCCTTAATCGTGCTAAGAAGGCCAACTGTATTATTGCGTGTGGATCACTTACGTAGAAGACACTTTATTAAGTAGGCTTCTCAGACAGAGTACGTATATAACTCCTTAATCGTGCTAACAAGGCCAACTGTATTATTGCGTGTGGATCACTTACGTATAAGACACTTTATTAAGTAGGCTTCTCAGACAGAGTAGGTATATAACTCCTTAAACGTGCTAACAAGGCCAACTGTATTATTGCGTGTGGATCACATACGTAGAAGACACTTTATTAAGTAGGCTTCTCAGACAGAGTAGGTATATAACTCCTTAAACGTGCTAACAAGGCCAACTGTATTATTGCGTGTGGATCACTTACGTAGAAGACACTTTATTAAGTAGGCTTCTCAGACAGAGTACGTATATAACTCCTAAATCGTGCTAACAAGGCCAACTGTATTATTGCGTGTGGATCACTTACGTAGAAGACACTTTATTAAGTAGGCTTCTCAGACAGAGTACGTATATAACTCCTTAATCGTGCTAAGAAGGCCAACTGTATTATTGCGTGTGGATCACTTACGTAGAAGACACTTTATTAAGTAGGCTTCTCAGACAGAGTACGTATATAACTCCTTAGTCGTGCTAACAAGGCCAACTGTATTATTGCGTGTGGATCACTACGTATAAGACACTTTATTAAGTAGGCTTCTCAGACAGAGTACGTATATAACTCCTTAGTCGTGCTAACAAGGCCAACTGTATTATTGCGTGTGGATCACTACGTATAAGACACTTTATTAAGTAGGCTTCTCAGACAGAGTAGGTATATAACTCCTAAATCGTGCTAACAAGGCCAACTGTATTATTGCGTGTGGATCACTTACGTAGAAGACACTTTATTAAGTAGGCTTCTCAGACAGAGTACGTATATAACTCCTTAATCGTGCTAAGAAGGCCAACTGTATTATTGCGTGTGGATCACTTACGTAGAAGACACTTTATTAAGTAGGCTTCTCAGACAGAGTACGTATATAACTCCTTAGTCGTGCTAACAAGGCCAACTGTATTATTGCGTGTGGATCACTACGTATAAGACACTTTATTATGTAGGCTTCTCAGACAGAGTAGGTATATAACTCCTAAATCGTGCTAACAAGGCCAACTGTATTATTGCGTGTGGATCACTTACGTAGAAGACACTTTATTAAGTAGGCTTCTCAGACAGAGTACGTATATAACTCCTTAATCGTGCTAACAAGGCCAACTGTATTATTGCGTGTGGATCACTTACGTAGAAGACACTTTATTAAGTAGGCTTCTCAGGCAGAGTACGTATATAACTCCTTAATCGTGCTAACAAGGCCAACTGTATTATTGCGTGTGGATCACTTACGTAGAAGACACTTTATTAAGTAGGCTTCTCAGACAGAGTACGTATATAACTCCTTAATCGTGCTAACAAGGCCAACTGTATTATTGCGTGTGGATCACTTACGTAGAAGACACTTTATTAAGTAGGCTTCTCAGACAGAGTACGTATATAACTCCTTAATCGTGCTAACAAGGCCAACTGTATTATTGCGTGTGGATCACTTACGTATAAGACACTTTATTAAGTAGGCTTCTCAGACAGAGTAGGTATATAACTCCTTAAACGTGCTAACAAGGCCAACTGTATTATTGCGTGTGGATCACTTACGTAGAAGACACTTTATTAAGTAGGCTTCTCAGACAGAGTAGGTATATAACTCCTTAATCGTGCTAAGAAGGCCAACTGTATTATTGCGTGTGGATCACTTACGTAGGTATATTGTGTTTTTAACTAATTCTCTAGATATTACGTTTGGGATGCGATAAGGAAACTTGTAATTATATGCACTATTTTGTATACATTGTACCAGAGGAATACTATAACCCTTATAAGCCTATACAGCGTTAATTAAGCCTATATTTTAACGGGCTGGAAATCTCTTTATTTGTATTTAAACTTAGTACTATTGTACGACGTATAAACATGTGTTAGTAACACAAATATATTTATTCTTTCAAGGTTTCAAAAATATATTTAAGTTTCCAAAAGGTCTGAGGGATCTTGCACAGACTTAAATAAATGTATTAAAACCGATATAAGTTGTCTCTTAAATATCTCAAAATAACAATTTCGTCTTTATTATGAGAACCTGAAACAACAACAATTGCTAAAACTAAGGTCTGCCATTTTCATCAAAGTCACTGATAGCTTGAGCAGCCAATTATATCGTGTAGTGATGTCAAAGAAATGCTAAAGAAAGAAGTGTTTCTCTTTATTGAAGTGTAAATTTAACTTACGAGACAGCTATGGAGGAACGATCTCTAATTTTCTGTTACATCTCATGTTCTCTTACACATTTAGTTTACATCGCAGCGTTACTGAAGTGAAAATGTAACTTAAGAGACGGCTATAGAAGAACGATCTCGACCTTTCTCTTATATGACCAATGTTACATCTCATGCACTCTTAGACATTTAGTTTACATCGCAGCGTTACTGAAGTGAAAATGTAACTTAAGAGACGGCTATAGAAGAACGATCTCGAC
Source organism: Homalodisca vitripennis (assembly GCF_021130785.1). Classification (NCBI taxonomy): domain Eukaryota; kingdom Metazoa; phylum Arthropoda; class Insecta; order Hemiptera; family Cicadellidae; genus Homalodisca; species Homalodisca vitripennis. The sequence goes on from NW_025777054.1 coordinate 69,351, forward strand.
CTTTCTCTTATATGACCAATGTTACATCTCATGCACTCTTAGACATTTAGTTTACATCGCAGCGTTACTGAAGTGAAAATGTAACTTAAGAGACGGCTATAGAAGAACGATCTCGACCTTTCTCTTATATGACCAATGTTACATCTCATGCACTCTTAGACATTTAGTTTACATCGCAGCGTTACTGAAGTGAAAATGTAACTTAAGAGACGGCTATAGAAGAACGATCTCGACCTTTCTCTTATATGACCAATGTTACATCTCATGCACTCTTAGACATTTAGTTTACATCGCAGCGTTACTGAAGTGAAAATGTAACTTAAGATACGGCTGTATAGGAAAGTAAAAACAAATTTTACGACTGTTTCTTGAATACCCTTTTGCATTTTCTGAATAAAATTTCAGAGTTAACATTTTTTCATAATTTTTTAAATTTAACATTGTTGTTACGTGGCAGCAATCTAGATAGCTGTATCTTATCTATACTGCTACCTCAACTATTAGCTCAAATTTTGTAGTAATCTGTAGATATCATAGCCTTATTTGAAATTGCGAATGTTTAATAGTATCCACTCTATGTATCAAAAATTTACCATTTATCCTCATAAGGTTATTATAGTTATATTTATAACATTTCTGAAAATACTCTTAATGGTTCGGTAAATTAACTGAAGAAACCTATAGAAAATAACACATTACCACGCTAAAATTATAACATGAATATGGTGAGTTATTTTATGGTCGATGTGATAATATCTCACTGACGTCGAAACCAGTCATCTGTATAGCGCGATAACAACCGCTGACTTAGAGGTTATACAAGAATGTTACCTGCAGTTCTGAAGGAGTACGTTATGCACAAATGGAAAAATAAAATTTTAAATTGGTCTTTTAGTCTTTAAAACGTTTTTATCATTATAATATATTTGATTTCTCTAAGTCAGTATTGATAAACTTACAATTAATAATTATGTTGCATTATGATTATGATTTATGACCAATTTATGATTTAGTTTCCATATTTTGTAATAATGTAGTTTTCGTATTGTAAAGCGAAGAGATAAAAGTCTATTTGGAAATATCTTTGTCATAATTTTTAAAGTTCTGAATATTTAAGTAAGAACGACTTGAAGTGCAACCTGTTTAGGACGAGGTCTAAATCAAATTTGATGTTCTCGGGCGTTAAGAAACCAAATCTGTGTTTTTAAACATTTGAACGTAGCTTTTGGACGGAAAAAAGATAGTGATTTCTGTTTTCCACTATTCTTTACGTTTGTCTATACTCTTCAAAATGAGGGATCACTTGGGAGGGGTTTCAATTTGAATTTTTATTTTAGTCGTCTCCAAAATATCACTTTTTGGGGGGATACAAAATTAATCAAAATCATGAAATAACAATTTCTATCCTCTACTATGCACTACTACTCAAAGGATATATTCTTAAATAAATTTTAGAAAAATTAAGAGGAGTCCTGAATTGTTTACTTACCCTATATAACATTTATTGGTAAAAAAATGTTATAAATAGTGTATAAAGTCATTAATATCGTTGATCTTCCCCCAACTTTCGAAATAAAACTAAAATTTGCCAAAATGAAATGGGTTATTTTTTACATCGCACACAATTTCATTTTACTGTTAACATTTTTCAAAATACTTGAAGAGAGGAGAGAACGTTATAGAATCCTCTTTAAATTATATTACATCTCAAGCAACTTAGGAAAGATTTCCCTCTCTCGCTTTACCCCGCAATATACATTTATATCCCCAGACTACGCATGAAATATTCTAAAAGATTTAAACTACAGAAGATAAACATAATCATGGAGTTAAATTATATTTAGAATAAAATAAATGGTTCTTCAGAATACTACAGTTATCATATTAAATATCATACATTTAATAAGAATATAGACTATATTAGTTGTTTGCAAATATATTTAAAAACAAATTTTAAAGTATTCCATACAACCGATTCAAACTTTATAAGTTGTAAGCTCAAACAACAATAACCTAAGGATTTATGAGTAACTATAATTGCATCGATAAAAGCGTGGAATGAAAAATTCGCAGACAATATGAGAACAAATCATAACAGTATTGTATTATACAAGATGACATAATACATATGTAGTCTATCCAGTCTAACACATACAGAATCAATCCTTTTGATTTGGTCTGTATGCCTTTATTATTTAAATCCTGCTATTAATTCCAACTAAAAGAACAACATGTAAATGTACCATGTAAAAATATATTTCGAAACAAGTTTCATGTGTAGAGTAAAGATTTTGACAGACAGACAAATATGCAGAAAAATATGTTTCAATTCACTTGAATGGCAATCTTTGCTATCGCTCAGCCAATAGAAAAGCCTTACAATCTCATTCAAAATTGTCCTAACATAAACTTGAGATATCCCTAAAGGAATACTTGTGTTATCATTGTACTAATCTGATTAGTTTGGCCTGTCACACAGCCATTATCATATCCATCATAGAATGTCTCACCATATTATCTGTTCATATTGTAACTTGTCAGCGTCAATACTATACAAGTGGAATACGTGTAAGATTACAAATATATCCATCATCGAATGTTATCACCGTACTTTCCTGATTAAATACTTGTGTTATCACTGTACTTATCTGATTAGTTTGGCCTGTCACACAGCCATTATCATATCCATCATAGAATGTCTCACCATATTATCTGTTCATATTGTAACTTGTCGAGCGTCAATACTATACAAGTGGAATACGTGTAGGATTGCAAATATATCCATAATCGAATGTTATCACCGTACTTTCCTGATTAAATACTTGTGTTATCACTGTACTTATCTGATTAGTTTGGCCTGTCACACAGCCATTATCATATCCATCATAGAATGTCTCACCATATTATCTGTTCTTATTGCAACTAGACGGTGTTAATACATTATACAAGGTTACTGTATGGTGCCTTTAGTAGTTTTAGCTTCATACGAATATATAATACAAATTATTAATTAATTTTCTATTAATGGTAATGAATATAACATCAATTGATGATAAATTATTAAATATCCATTTATAAAACTTAAATACTTCATTGAAGAAAATGTTTTTTACACTGACATATGTGTAACTCTTTAATTTGATCTCATTAAAAGGCTACGTTTACACTTTAACGAAAACGAATTTTTTATTCGGTATATCTTTACAGTATTCCAAAGTAAAAGAACAACCGTGATTGCAAACAAACTTTAAGAAAATGTAAACAAGGATAATATAATTGGCCGCTCAAGATTTCATCAAGTCTTTGATGTAAATTGTAACGCTTAATGTTGGCACTGTTATTTCAAGTTAATTGGCGTCAGAGCTAATTGATATTGTGGAGATATTTTAGAGTCATCTCTGCTTCCACAGTCTCCACAATATTGGTTGTAATTGATTGCCTCGGATCAGTTATCGATGCCATTAACGCTTTATAATTTTGTAAGTTTTTTGAATGGCAGCGTGTTAAAATTAAAGTTTTGAGTATTCTAGGCAAAAATAAGAATCTTGACACAATCGCGAGAGTTGCCTGTCCGTCTGCTGGCATCCCATGCTCTATTTGAATACTAGACATGTGCTGAAGCTTAAGTAAGAAAATATGATCGTTTATAGCGTTTGAAAAAAAAAGACCTAATGTTTGATAAAATTTACATAAAATTGAAACGAAGTAGGAGATTATTTTCTGGTAAACAGTGATGTACCGATTACTGAAAAGTTGTGAAAAGATTACTAACTACACATTCACAAAGTCAGGAAACCTATATTGCTACTTAAATACTATAATGTTTTTACTTAATGTCAGATACACCACATTTATCACGTAATAACCTATATTAACCTCTTATATGTATGTATTCATTTAGAAACACAATCTTGACTTTGTGTTGACTCATTTAAGTGACAAACTCAATACATACTGCCTAAAAATGATTTTAAACAGCAAATGTAGGAAGGCATTATATAATTTTAAATAATATAGTTACAAAAAAAATACTGTATTTACTAAATGTGTAACTTTTTATCACGATTCCAACGTTACTTTTTAACGAAACCTGTCTATGTTATAAGCGAGCGCGATGACTTTGTAAGTATGCTTGCACAAGCCGGGACCATCTAAGATTTTATCTTTTGATAGCTTTCAGGCAATAGTTTTGTTTAAATGTTGAGTTAGGTCATCAGAGGGTAATTTAGGTCTTACTAACAAAATTTTTCAAATTTTGAGGCTTCTGGATAATAAGTCTGAATAGTACTTTATAATCACATATTTTATCTGTGTATAATATAAATAGACAAAAGATTCAAATTTTGTGTAGTTACGAAATTTAACTCTATTATCAATGTATTACTACAGACTATAATTATGTAACAGATATACTCTGCCGATATTGTCCATAACGACCACGGAGTGTAAGCCAACTGTGATGACGAGAGACCGATGACGTCATATGGGCTAATCTAGATTGCTAAACAATCTGTGGACATTACACCATAAGGTCTAAGCCCTTCTCGGATTCTTTACAATGCTCAAATCTATTATTTAATGTCGTTTCTGTAGTAAACACCCCCTATTTTATAATAGCTGTGTCATAAAATCTCAATAAATTACAAATATAAAAATATGTACTTACAACTTTCTGTATTTATTGCATAGGCAAGATAATAATGCAATACTTCAGATACAATACAAACATAATGTTTCTAATACATCTTGGGCCAGTCATGAAAACCATATAATATCACCTCACTACTGTGGTAATTTGACTTACCGGTGTGTACAAACTTGTGTCAGATGTATCCATTCTCAATTGTAGAAATTTACAAGAGTTTTCCAAATTAGTTTCAAGTTTAAGCAATTTTGACAAGGCAAAATGACGATTATTTTATTTCTACTGCGACGATTAAATATTTTTTGGTCATCAAGCCATCACGCTTCTAGATCACCTTTGACGGGAAATAAACCTACACTTTTGCTGTAACTGATATACATATATATATATATATATATATATATATATATATTACTGGCTGACGGTAAGCCATGCTTCTCTGTCATATATGTATTATTGATTAGGACTCTTGTTTATCTTGTTTTTTTCCTCTATTCTACCCACAATCTCCCAATGTTTTTAAGAGAGACCTATACACTTTAAAGAGTCACTTTGCATCAAAACAGGAATATTATTTATAAATAAAAAAATGCAATAACACTTACTATCATTTTGTCGTCAGTTGTGCACCTGATAATAAAGTGATAACACCTCTTCTACTAGATTGCACTGTATTTTGTATTCTATGTGCCTCTAATGTTGCAAATATGTAGAGTTAATTTTGAGCTTTTCTCGCCTAATCATCTGGATTCCTTCAGACAAACATGACTACAGATTTAAGAGTTAAGTCTTTGACTAAGCGGAAAGGTATTCCCAATCAAGAGGAAGGTGTTATTCACCTCGGGAATGCTCTGAGAACATTGTGTAAAGACTGTAAGTTAAAAACAAATCACTATAGACGGAAGTTTTTAACGTACCCTGAAATAAGCAGCATTAGTAAAATTGACCAAGCACTAGTAAAATAGAACACTGTTTTGAAACCATTATACAATGAAAATACCTCTTCACCTTAATTACACTATAATATAGTAGTCTAGACGTCCCTGACGTAGAGACAATGCAACAAGTTCATTTTGAGTTTCTTCGTCACCGATTATTTTTGTATGGATTTAAACGAACATGATTCAGCATTCAGGATCCAAGTCTGTAACAAGCGTCCATATCCTGGACTCTGCACTAAGAGGAACTTTAATTGGAGCTTAACTCAACATGCACATGGAATCAACACTTCCCACTCGTTCTGCCCGTCCCCATGGACCTCTGGCCTGTGTGATTATGTTATTAAACATAATAAAGGGAATATTCTATGGGACTTTAAGGTGCTACGGTCACAGACAGAATTTGAACATGCCTAACCTAGATCCAATGTCTGATGTCTTAGAATATTTGGTAATCGTAGTTTACTAATTGTTTTAGGTGCCTTATTAAAATTATGCACAAAATTAACTTCACAAGAAAAGACACTATTCAATTTGGGAGACTTTAGTAACAGATAAATCCTCTTTTTACCCAAAAAGTGGCCTTTGATAAATCCTAACGCCACGTAGTGGTAAGTGTACGTTTTTCAATATCAAGTAGACAATGAAAACAATTGAGCATTCTTAATCTTTTTTTTTTATAACATAAATTTAATGGTATCAAATGGAAATAAATACGTAAGTCAAAGGGACGGTTCATTGCACAAAAAGGACAAGTGTATTATATTTCACGTAGTCAGCTTACAGTTATAATAAACACAACATCACTTTCAAACGTTATTCAAAATGGAATAATTAATTTTTTAAAATGTTTGTATTAGTCCCAAAAGCTGTAATAAACGTTAAGCCTATTATACATCGTACTAATTTTAACACCGGATGATTGTAATAAATGTTTCATTTTACTATTTTTTCCAACCACTTTACTACGTACTTTAGATAAACGACTAACTTTAAATTTATCTATAGATTTTTAGCTGATTTCTTATAAACGAATAGATGCTGTTTGAAAGAAACCTATAAATTTCATGACCAGTCTAGAAAGTTACCTATTTCGGGGCCAGACAGCAATTACGCGCGAGGTATAACGGAGCGTGGTACATGTTTATCTCGGCTTGTAATAAAATCTGTATACGAGTATTCAACGATAATTTTTTATCGCCATGCAAAAAATAACACATCTTTTTGAATATTATATAACATTTCATAATAAATTAATTATTCTTCTATAAGGAAACGTAACACTATTTTATATTTTATTTTAGGTTTTAAGTCCAATCTTTTAACATAGGACTAACAGACCATGTGACCTCTGTTCGAAACCATTAACGGAATAACACCGATGTGTTTAAGTATTTAGATAAATTAAATGTAATTAGTACTCGTGGTGGTTAATCCGTGAATGTAAATTTTTTATAAAATAAAAAAAACATTTTTTAGGGACGGAAATTTTTATAAGAAAAAAATCAGCTCACTTAGCTGCGAATGAAATTATGACTTCGTAGATCTACGCAGTGTTGAAATCTAGTACTAGTTCATTACCATACGGGTAGATGAAAAAAATATTACAATAACTATATATATAACAGTAAATCTTGTCTAGGAGCAATAAAAACAGCACAAGGCTAAGGATGGGTCCTTTGAGAATCACCGTAAAAATAATTTTAGACGAATTTTATTGTTGGAGAAAGTAAAGATGTTTTATAAGTATAGGTTAGATTACTCAATCATAGTTATTGTTCGAATATAAATATAATTATTTGTTACGTAACATCCAAACACCAAAGGGAAGAGGAAATAACAACTTACTGGATAACGATGTTTCGTAGAATATTGTTCATTCCTTTCAGTTCATCGTTCCAACAACATTCTGCTAGGGAAAATCAACTAAACCTCTACCTACTTCAAGTTTTAAGGGATTTGTTCTTTCTTTACCTTTTCTGAAACGAAAAACAAAGTAAATCCCACCGTTCATTCAGACAACTGTTACTTTCTGATGAGATAATACATCAAAGACTCCGAAATGTAACCTTCCTAATTTGTTAAACTTTAACCAGGTTTGACATTTAAAAATATCATATTCAACCTAAATACGGTAGAAATTAAACACGTATAGATACTAATGGTATTATTTATATGTAATTTATAATTATAATTTACTTTTATTAAAGTGTCAGAATATTATTATGAATGAAATACTGAAAATAGTTTTGGACTTTAAGAATAAAAAAACTTCATTAGAAAAAACAACTTGCGATTTTTCATTAGGCAATATAATATATACTAGATTCCTTAACGGTACGAAAATTAAGTTATATGTGAGTTACCTATACATGTAAACTTTTTTTTAAATTATTCCCCAACCTCTAGAAGGTTTGCATTGGTTGTTTGTATTTTAGACAGAGGATTAACATCGTGTAGCCAAATATTCACCACTAAATCGGAATAAACAATATTTCTAAACATTTCTAATATCTTGTTCTTCATTACAAAACAAATAATTTTCTTCAAGCTACAGTCCGGATATTGCTTATTGATTGAACATTTATGAGCAGTAAATGTTCCAAGTCCAATATTTCTCATGTATTCTTTTTAGGAATATAAAGTTGTGCTATTCATTCTTAGTTTTTTTATTCAGGCAGTAATATTTTAAAATGTTTAATTTTGTTATACAAACAATATACAAAGTAACATTTATTTATACAAATAAAGTGTAGCTGATCTTACAACAGAAAAATACTATTTCTTAAAATCTGTATAAAAGTTTTTAATAAATCTGCCTACTTCTGAGAACTCTGTGAGATTTAATTTAGAAAGGAACGAGTAATTACAGAACAGGTAATCCTTCAGTCCCATCCTCTGCCGTCGACTTATTAATATCCTTTGACCTCTTTCTATTGAATAACGATCTCTTTCGTCTCTTATCGGGCTTAATAAGGTCCTTGGCCACAAGGACTAAGTTCTGAGTGGGAGGGTTACAGGACAAATTAGGAACGATGAAAAGTATTAGAGATATTTCAGAAATAAAAATTATAGCTTTATACGGAGACATAAATTTAATAGGAATTCCCAGTTGATGTTGGGAAATATAATTACATTTTGGAAGAAAGCTATAAATGTTGCGGACTACATCACAAATTTTACTTATAAATCTTCTTTATTTTTCTGCACTAAGCTCCCGAAAATTAGAAAATTGATCTTAGGAAACTCTGACAGTTAAGTAAATACATGTTGTCTAAAAACAGGGCTCAGGACGGATCCTTGGGGAATCCCCATTCAAATATTTTTTTTAAGAACTGTTGTGTTGGAGACGGTAAAGATGTTACATAAGTAGGTTTAGGTTATATAATCATATTTATTGTTAAAATAATTCACTATTTTTTAAATAATGCTTATAATTATTTTAAAAAAATGTGATAAATCTTTCCTTTTGAAAAAAGGAAGCATGTTCCTAAATATACAGACAAATACGTATTTATGATGTCTCATGTATAACAAACTGTAACAGGAATATTAATAATTTTTACAACGGCTGGGTTTAATGCGGCTAAGATACAACGATCTATAAAATTGGCCTTGTAGTTAGTTTTTTTAGCAAGTTTATACATAAATAAAATATCTTTTTGGAACTATTTCTGTTGAAAGATTCCTTAAGGTTAAATAAAAATATTTATTTTTACGATCACTATAAGAAATTTGGTTTGTTTGAACGGAAATCGTTTACTGAATCTTTTCAAAGGCACATTTAAAAGATAAGTAACAAATAAAGATTCAATTGTTTAAAGCCCGGGTATGAGTGGGCCACATATGTGTGTGTGTGTGTTGTGTCTGTGTGTGTGTTTGTGTGTGTGTGTTTGTGTGTGTGTGTGTGTGTGTTTTATGTTTAAGTGGGCAATATAATTAAGGCCCACTCATACCCGGGCTTTAAACAATTGAATCTTTATTTGTTACTTATCTTTTAAATGTGCCTTTGAAAAGATTCAGTAAACGATTTCCGTTCAAACAAACCAATTTCTTATAGTTTATATATATATATATTGATTTATTTATTTAAATAAATACGAAGTTTAAAGCCCACAATCTGTTCACACTTATCTCTCATGAGACTGATGGTTACAATGAGACAAGAAGTGCTAATTTACTTGTTAATACTTTAAAAGTTATGTAATGGATATATTATTTTACCAGATGAAGTTATTACTTAAATTCCGTCTCCATACCTGGACTAACGGCTTAAAAGTGACCTCTGAATCATCAATGGACTGCAAGCGGACTGCTTACAAGGTCAGGATAACTGTGTCATCTAAGCAGCAGCCACGCCCGACTTTGCTTAATTCGGTTCTCTTGCGATAACCGCTGTACCCGCTACACTGTGACATTAGCTTTGACTAATATCTACTAATATACTGTAGTTATTTTGTTGTTTAGTTGTCATATTTATCGTTATAATAGTTATTTTAGCACAGCATTTATCTTTTTATCAGTTTATATTTTATAAACCTTTATCACTTTGCAATGTTAATACAAGTACAGTACATTGTTTATATTAAATATATTCCGTTAGAAACTAAGACATAAATATTCCTAGATTTTTTAAGCTTTTCATTGCAATAGTAAACAAAACTAAAATGTTTTATTGCAAAGTTTATATGCAATATTACAGCTTTGTCTATCACTAAAACCTCATAGTCATATAACATATCACGGAAAATACTGATAGGCTTATTATGCAGTAGACCCTATTGAACTCAAGACATTTATTGAATGGGATGTGTCAGCGATGAGCGCGTGTTGTGAATTCAGCGTGCACAATTTCACGTTTGGAAAGACGTTTTCAATTCCTTGTTATCATCTGGGTTATACTTGACAATTATTGAATGGGATATGTCAGAGATGAGCAAGTGTTGTGAATTCAGCGTGCACAATTTCACGTTTGGAAAGACGTTTTCAGTTCCTTGTTATCATCTGGGTTATACTTGACAATTATTGAATGGGATATGTCAGAGATGAGCAAGTGTTGTGAATTCAGTGTGCACAATTTCACGTTTGGAAAGACGTTTTCAATTCCTTGTTATCATCTGGGTTATACTTGACAATTATTGAATGGGATATGTCAGAGAAGAGCAAGTGTTGTGAATTCAGCGTGCACAATTTCACGTTTGGAAAAGACGTTTTCAATTCCTTGTTATCATCTGGGTTATACTTGACAATTATTGAATGGGATATGTCAGAGATGAGCAAGTGTTGTGAATTCAGCGTGCACAATTTCACGTTTGGAAAGACGTTTTCAATTCCTTGTTATCATCTGGGTTATACTTGACAATTATTGAATGGGATATGTCAGAGATGAGCAAGTGTTGTGAATTCAGCGTGCACAATTTCACGTTTGGAAAGACGTTTTCAATTCCTTGTTATCATCTGGGTTATACTTGACAATTATTGAATGGGATATGTCAGAGATGAGCAAGTGTTGTGAATTCAGCGTGCACAATTTCACGTTTGGAAAGACGTTTTCAATTCCTTGTTATCATCTGGGTTATACTTGACAATTATTGAATGGGATATGTCAGAGATGAGCAAGTGTTGTGAATTCAGCGTGCACAATTTCACGTTTGGAAAGACGTTTTCAATTCCTTGTTATCATCTGGGTTATACTTGACATATTATTGAATGGGATATGTCAGAGATGAGCAAGTGTTGTGAATTCAGCGTGCACAATTTCACGTTTGGAAAGACGTTTTCAATTCCTTGTTATCATCTGGGTTATACTTGACAATTATTGAATGGGATATGTCAGAGATGAGCACGTGTTGTGAATTCAGCGTGCACAATTTCACGTTTGGAAAGACGTTTTCAATTCCTTGTTATCATCTGGGTTATACTTGACAATTATTGAATGGGATATGTCAGAGATGAGCAAGTGTTGTGAATTCAGCGTGCACAATTTCACGTTTGGAAAGACGTTTTCAATTCCTTGTTATCATCTGGGTTATACTTGACAATTATTGAATGGGATATGTCAGAGATGAGCAAGTGTTGTGAATTCAGCGTGCACAATTTCACGTTTGGAAAGACGTTTTCAATTCCTTGTTATCATCTGGGTTATACTTGACAATTATTGAATGGGATATGTCAGAGATGAGCAAGTGTTGTGAATTCAGCGTGCACAATTTCACGTTTGGAAAGACGTTTTCAATTCCTTGTTATCATCTGGGTTATACTTGACAATTATTGAATGGGATATGTCAGAGATGAGCACGTGTTGTGAATTCAGCGTGCACAATTTCACGTTTGGAAAGACGTTTTCAATTCCTTGTTATCATCTGGGTTATACTTGACAATTATTGAATGGGATATGTCAGAGATGAGCACGTGTTGTGAATTCAGCGTGCACAATTTCACGTTTGGAGAGACGTTTTCAATTCCTTGTTATCATCTGGGTTATACTTGACAATTATTGAAAGGGATATGTCAGAGATGAGCAAGTGTTGTGAATTCAGCGTGCACAATTTCACGTTTGGAAAGACGTTTTCAATTCCTTGTTATCATCTGGGTTATACTTGACAATTATTGAATGGGATATGTCAGAGATGAGCAAGTGTTGTGAATTCAGCGTGCACAATTTCACGTTTGGAAAAGACGTTTTCAATTCCTTGTTATCATCTGGGTTATACTTGACAATTATTGAATGGGATATGTCAGAGATGAGCAAGTGTTGTGAATTCAGCGTGCACAATTTCACGTTTGGAAAGACGTTTTCAATTCCTTGTTATCATCTGGGTTATACTTGACAATGATCAGATGTATAACACCTACATGACGTAATCAATATATTTAATTAAAGATTTTCATTGATGAATCTTATATCTAAATCAGTCGAGTATATCAGTTTTATAATCTATGGATACCGCAATGCAAGATCAATACAACAAGTGCATTGCTGCAATGTAGAATGCTTATTCTGTGTATAGGAACAAAAGTCATAAATGAATAATCGTAAATGTGAAACTTTCCCTACCGGTACTTGACGCACATGGCGGAGTGAACATGATTTGTGTGTAGTCACCTTCTTGCTGGGTCTCTTTGTTCATACCATACAAAACAATTTATTTTATTTTGATAAAAAGCCAATTTTTTTTTTACAGACTTTACCAAGAAGGTGTTGTGATAATAAATTAAATAATTTGTCTTAAAAATATATTTCTTTACCTCTGTTTGCCATCTCCCACGATACGCGACGACGGTGTAAGCCGCACCAAATATTTTACTCTAGTTTACATAAATCCCGTGAAAGAGAGAGAAACGTCAGAGTATCACAAGAAATAAAGTTGTCTTTATTAAATCTTCTCAATCACTTTTCGCCAACTCCAGCGGAGCTGCCCGGCGGCAAGGCATTGCAGCCAAAGTCGCAAGAGAATATATAGAACTATTTGTTACCTGTAACTTACAGTTTACTGTACATCAATACTACTGTATTTAATTTAGTACTATTTATCGTATTGTAAACCTGATCGTATGATTCCGAGTAGGTTGGAAAGTTTTAAAAAACCTTTGTAGTTTTATACTGGTATTTACAGAAAAACTTGTAAAAATTAAAACATATCGAATATTTCTGCTACAATCGAAATTTCGTAAAAGAACATTTTCAAATGACAGTTAATGAAGCATATAACTTGATGGACCGGAAAATATTATACGAAACGTCTGAAGTCCAAACTGGCGTATTTGCTTTAAAACTTTCTATAAATTTTAAAGCAAAGTTTTTATTGTTATATAGACAAAACTAAGGTTAATTATGTTACACACCACTCCACTGAATGTTATAGAGCGTTGTCGAAATTTTTACATTAGTCTTGTAAACGCGATGGCAACGAAAAAATTGCATAATATATACATTTGTAAGACTACACTTAGATTTTTAACTGAGTACAATCACACAGGATTTGAACATGTGACACAGTAACACGTGTAGTGTAGTGAAATGAGTTATGGGCTTGTAAGCGGTCTCAATGAAACCGGTTACGCGACAAGTGGCGTAGCGTACTCTTGCCTTGTGTAAAGATAAAATTCAGTTGTGCAAGTGTTTTTTTTCATGCAATCTAAAATTTGAGTCCAAAATACATTTAAAAAATAACCCTAGTAAACCATATTGGACACACAAGTTTGAATACGAAATAAAATTGGAATTCTATCTTACTGTAAATGCAATCTTATATAATAAAAGTATTGCATTGTTTTTATTGTTAGAAAGACATTTTACTGAGATATTTTATATAAATTATATACTCAAATTCTGGGAATATAGTTTCTGTGGAAGAATCTTACATAAAGATTCAGAAACACAGAGATATGATTTGATATGATCCAACAATGGTTAAAAATAAAATAAAATAATGTTTTATAGCTTTATACACTTTATAGTTATTATTAATAAATAAGCTATATAATAATAAAGGAACTAGTTAAAATAGCCAGGTATTAAACACAGAGCCACTGGCTACGATTTATGGACTGTCATAAATAATGATGACACCACTGTTCTATAATTTTCCCCAGCAACAATTAATTACAATCTGGTTGTCCTAGGGGACAATGTTAAACTTCAAGTGCTTTTATTGCATTAAGACGAGGACACCTCTCATATTCCTTTTATGGAAGATGTTTAATTTTAAATATTTCATTAACACGCATCCAAATTCTTTTTTTCGATATGTTGTTGGTTACTTATGGGAGAAACCTCATACCTTGCTGTATTTCATGAGTTAAAAACAAAAATATTAACAGAATATGTTAAAATTAAAAGTGACTGGATACGTATGGATCATGACTTTGTAAACAGATACTTCCCATAATTATGAGATTGAAGTTTAATATTTTTCTCATAGGCTAAAACTCAATGTAGTTCGTCTACAGCCGGCTCCTAGTGCTATTTTAAAACTTTCACTTTGTTATTTGTGGCCACGTATGTCAGTGGATTAAATAATAAATAATTTTAAATTTAAATAATTAAACTGAAACTACATGTAAACCAGGTAAGAAATACATATGAATTTACTTTCAACAGGAAATGACTAAATAGAAAATAACAAAGACTAAATACATTAATAAACAAAGACTTTTCAGTATTTATATTGTATTAATTCCGATCGGACTCACTTATTTGCAAAGGTAATGCGCTCGCTTTAACACGTCTGCTGTATCTATAAATACAATTGTAGTTAGTCTTGGGAATTCAAAGCCGAATCTCATTTTGAAAACACACAAATTAATAGACTCCCACTTTAATAGTTGATACCAAACACGAATTTGCATAGCAGAGAGGTTCTCATACAAGTATACCTCTTTATAGTTTTAACTAAAACTATAGTGAATGGAAGTTCATGTTACTACATAAAAATAAATAGATAAAACAGAAACACCGAACTGAACTTCTGTCTGTCTGTTTGTTCGCACGATTTTAAATTATTATGACATAAGGGTTCTAGAAACTAAGAGGGGTCGAAGTTTTATGACCTTAGAAAACCCCAAACTCATGGGCATACTGTAATAAACTTTACATGTTAATTTTCAGTCTTTTTTCATTTGGGCATGAATACAAAATTGCTAAATTTTCCTAAATA
Source organism: Homalodisca vitripennis (assembly GCF_021130785.1). Taxonomy (NCBI): domain Eukaryota; kingdom Metazoa; phylum Arthropoda; class Insecta; order Hemiptera; family Cicadellidae; genus Homalodisca; species Homalodisca vitripennis. Next base: position 84,593 of record NW_025777054.1, read on the forward strand.
AAACTCAAAATCGATTGAACCATATTACATTTATATTTTATGATTATGATTGTCTTTCAAAATGTGCATTTTGGCATCTAGTCCAATTTAATTAGAATAACAGCATACTGAAGAAGGTTGCTTTAGTTAGATAACATAAAATGTACCATTTCTTACATGTACGAAATAGAAATGTGGCTTTCCTTCTTTATCCAGTAGCTCTTCGGTGGTCAAAATTAGTTCGCTATGCTAGTTTTCCAAACAAGAGATATTGTTTCCCTAAATTAACTGTTGTAGTTTCATAAAAATTTATATTGCATATAATTTAAGAAAAACAATTTCCTTAATGATCTGTAAAGGACATTGAAATGTGATGTATATAATATTCACGGCACTCCCCTGGCGATATTTCATGTGTATACAGTAAAAGGACTATAAACTACAACCGTTTTCTCTTTCGGCCTGAGTTTAAAATAACCCATCCTAGTGTGTGTGATTTAGGCATTTTATTATGAACCGAAAGTGTTTTTTCGTATGTTGTACTTGGGTATTGCAAATAATTCTTTTTTTAGTAAATTCTAAAAGATCTAGTACTTTTTTGGGGGGAAGGAGCTATTTAATTAACTCAGTTTGTACATTGACCTGTATCAGGTTAGGCATGAAGGTACATCTTTTGTTTTTTTTTAATTTTTATATCAAAGTAGAGTTTTTAATTACAGACTAATGCTCCAGAACCAATTTTATTTGTAAAAATTATAATTATTATGATGGAAACCTTGGATTGGCTAATTAGTAGCTTTAGGTGCTCTATTATTTTCCTTTTGAGGTCAGACTGGAAATTGGGATAAGTTTAATTTTATTATTATCTCATTTTTTTAGAGTTAAAATAAATGTTTAAAATGAACAAATGTTTTTAATCTACAACTTCGTGAGGAGAATAAAAACATTTATTAAAATTTGAATATTAAATTAAATTTAGCCCCACCTTCATTTTTATTACAGGGTCTGGTATCTGATGATATCTCAGACTTGACTCCTGGATTCTGGAGACATTGTGCATCTGATAAAACAATGAGACTACCACTTCACACATTGATAGGTGTCTCTGATGTCAAAAACTGTATAAAGGTTTGTTTTTAAGCTTCTTCGTTGCCGAAGTTCTTTAGTTCTCTTTAGGCAAACATAGGTTACATTTAGTTAAACAGTTTTTAATGTGATTATTGAAATAAAAACACATTTAGCCTAGCCGGCAATAAATAAAATAAAAAGATTAATACTCTTTTTTAGCTCAGTTTGGTCTATGAAACAATATCATAAATTGAAGTGACCTTTGATTTTAAACACCTTGTATACGCTACTCGGACATAATGATGTAAAGTACTCAGACCATACCCACGTTAGTATCGAGCAGAGCTGGTCTTGTGCCAACATCATATATATTAATCACGAAGGTCATATTATAGGAGATGAGAACAAACACAGTGATAGCCTGTACAGCTTGATGACGAAATGGTGCTATATATATATAACACCACACTTGCCCATCTCTGGACTCCCACACCGTTAATCATGCTGCTGTAAATATTTAAGCGTTTGCTAATTTTCAAACCACTACTACGGTAGTTAGTTATGGACAGTTAATTAATCTTGCCAATCTGTATCCAATCAGATATGATGATAACACCGTGCAGCGTATGTAATCTATTGGCAATATTCCACCAAATATAAACTGTCTGATGGATTATTGTTTCAGGATCGGTAGAAATAAAATATTTTTCATGAATGTGGTGATGATGAAAATATGAAAGGCTATGGTAAATCTTAACATGAATTAGTAAATAGTCATGCTAGTGAACTCCTTTCATGCCAAAGTATTGGTAAATATATTTAATGTTTTTATAACTTTATTCCTACTTTATACGATACAAACCTTTTTATTTAAGTGCCCATAGCTTGCTGTGTTTTTTGCCAGTTAGATTTTCAATGAGATAGAGACTCATAGTCAAAGTTCGCTACAATTATTACATTGATTTAATTGACCACAGTAGCCAAGATCAATGTTAATTATTGATTATTGAGACGCAAGTTCAAAACATTTCAAGTGATCTTTAAAGATGACTGTAGTAGCAATTTTTAGAAATATAGGAAAAGTAGTAAGAATAGAGGTAAAGTTACGGTTTTACCATGGGAACGTCATCATTTTGTTCTTAAGCTTTCAATAATAAGAAATTATTGTTCTTCGCTTTCAATGCTGAAAGAAGGCCGATCAGTTCAAATATCTCACCAATTTTTGACTTTTTTATTGCTTAACGCTTCTTTACAGCCATGCAGATTTATTTTTTAAATTTGAAAAACTAATTTCAACTCAAACTTATTGCAGTGAAAAGATAATGTGTAATGTATAATGTATAAACAATCGACTGAGGAGGGTGGCAACCAACTTCTTATGCCAAGTTCTGGAATTCGACGCCGATCACTCAATCAAACTTGATATTGGATAATTTATCACCCGATATCTAACAATGTTCCCCCACTGTAAGTTTGCCACTTCTACACTGTAAGGTGACACAGTGTGAACAGACTTACGGAATAGATGAATTGTATTACTGATACAGTTAGAAAATATATAGCTTTTTACTCCAGTTGTAAAGAAGTAACAAAACTAAAGACAGAAAAATAATTAATGCTGTATTATTACAGCAGTAAAACATAATTTTAATTAACATTTATACATTAAAACGAATCTATATCTAGATATAAAAATGAATTTCCTGCACAACCGAAATCTTTGTTATAAGAGGTTTCCATATCATTAAATTTACTCAGTAAATCCGAAAATGATCAAAAATAGCAAATCTCTGTTGAAGGAATTGAAATTGATTAAAAACTTATAAGAAATTAAGCTACCATGCCGCATAAGTTTTGCTATCAGGGTTAGTAACTGACATTTTAGTCATGCGGATTTTGCAGGAGATTGTAAGGCATATAAGCACTTTTACAATGTTGGTCTCTTTGGTTAAACTAAAATATCCTAAACCCCACTAAAATATCTGTGAGTCAGAATTGACAATGAAATTTATAAGAACATCAGAACGGGGAATATACTTCGGATGCAAGGCCGTGTAAACATTCGATGACAGTCTGGATATACACAAATGAATTTACGTAGTCCTTTTCTACTACATTTACCACTCCTTTAATTTGTTAACTTCAATGAGACCAAAGCTTTAAATATGAAATAATATATTTACTAGAATTATATACGACTATTTCCCATATTTTTATAAACTATTAATATTTGTAGAAAATATTAATACCAATAATTTTCAAAATGCTTAAAAATAATATTTCCAACTAGTGTTTATGAGTATACTTCTATAGCACTAAAGAGTTGGCTTTAAACAGCAATGATTACATTAAATTTGAAAAATAATGCAAGATTACCTGTTCTATATTTCAGGTTTGCTTTTACGTATTAAATATACCTATTTTCCAGCATCTCAAAGAGGAACTGCTAAAGACGTAATTTTTAAAATATATTAAATATACATAACTATGTAATTACACCAACATTGTATAGGCCAGCGGTATAGTGTGCCACAAAAATGAAAACTATAAACCTATTCTCCTATCATAGTTAGGTGTATATATATATATATATATATATATATATATATATATATATATATATATATATATATATACAAGGTGTTTGAAAAGTCTGGGTACGGCTTAATATTTTACAAACCATAGCAGATAACATCTATAAACTTTGCACAGTGTCATATGGCTATGTAAACTATTTTTCCTTGCTATTACCATGACATTCCAACCATGGGGGGACGGCCAACAGAGGAAAACATTGAAATCTTAAATTAAAGCATGGGTTCGAGTGACAAACCGCATCTCAAAAGGTTTATCCAATCAGAAATGGCGGGTTGTTTTAGGTACACATTGTGAAGTACATTATGCGCTGCCATTTCTGACTGGATCGTCGTATTCTAATGCAGTAGGTGGCGTTTCACTCTACTAACCAATGGTTTCACTGATTAGTATTTATAAAAAATATCAAAAAAAATTAATTAAAAAATTAAGTTGTAAGTTAACTATTATATATATATATATATATATATGTATTATATATATATATAATACATACATAAATAACACCAAGAAAGATCACATCCTACCTTCATTAACCAATAAATTACATGCCAGGCGATGTAGTATGAGTCCAAAAAACTATCCTCTTAACAATAAATATAATTCAGCTTTATTAAGATTCTTCATTTTTAAAAGTAAAACATTTACGCTCAATTGGTTGTAATTTATAACCGAATATTTCCATTGTCGTAAACTGCTTGCAGTTTTTGACGGAGGACATTACAAGCTGTAAATTCTCGCTGGACACGAGTAAGTAACAAGTCCTGCGGAACATCCTGCGGTGAGGACTATGTTACAGTAATCGCCCGCTGTGGTGGTAATAAAGGCTTTAAGCTAAACCAAGATGTTAACGGCTAAGTAATAGGTCCTGCGGAACATCCTGTGGTGAGGACTATGTTACAGTAATCGCCTGCTGTGTGGTAATAAAGGCTTTAAGCTAACCAAGATGTTAACGACTAAGTAACAGGTCCTGCGGAACATCCTGCGGTGAGGACTATGTTACAGTAATCGCCCGCTGTGGTGGTAATAAAGGCTTTAAGCTAACCAAGATGTTAAAGGCTAAGGAATATAATACTGTTTAATATTAAAAATATTAATAATAACAAATCTTTGGAAAAATTTATCCACTTTGGACTGCAACCTAAAAGATAGTTTTTTACAAGCAAATTTTCTTTTTCGTTAATTATTTCAGTGTTGTACCAGTCTGATAGAAACATTTACTATATTAATTGTATGTAATTATTTTATTATTATTTTCATAAACAATCTGATGTTTATTTTTTTTCTTATTTTCACCCTTTTTCCTACTAAAAACGATTTGGATTGAACTGGATTTTTAACGAAAAAAAATTGTCTCAGATTGTTCCCTCTTAACTTTACTTATGGCTTACACTAGTATCTGACCCTGTATTCACTTTGGAAGTTTGACAATAAAGCCATATAGAAATGCCAGACAAAGTAGTTTGAGAAGACAATTAGTACGTCTTGCCTTGTCTCAGAGCTGTTGGAAGTGCCGATGCCAAGTGGTCTAAGATGTTGGACTTTGAGTCTGAGTTAGAGATAACGCAGGTTTGAATCCTGTCTGTGACCCTTGCACTGTTTATCAGTACCATTCAACCTTTTACTGTATCGATTCTCCCCCTTATTCTGTTTGATAAGATCCTCGCACAGGCCAGTGGCCCATGAGGATGAGCAGAATAAGGCATATAAAGGGGATCGGATTCTCCTTATATATAAATAGAAAAATATCAAATAAGAATATTGAAATAAGAAAAAATATCAATTTTAATATTTCTCTTATAGGTAACGTCCCTTGTCGGCAATATATAAAAAATTTTAAGAGGTAACGGGACAGGACTTTTTTTGAGCAATTTGATATTTTCTTAACCACTACTTGTTTTAATACAAAAGTCCCAGGAAATTTTTCATACGTTCACTGAATTAATATTGCACCAATTACTTCGCCGTATTGTACGAGTTGTAGCATATCCTATGGTTTATCACAGTTCCAGTCAAAGGAATAAAGAAGTATACTGGTAAATTTTTATCAACGCGTAATTATACTTAAAATATTTGTGATGTCAAGATAGGAGATTCAGCCTGTATAATATAACAAGGTCAAGATTATTTATTAATAGTACTTAAACTAGAATTCCTAAGTCTGAAATACCGTAATGTTATGTATAAATACATGAGACGGCTTAAAGAGAGTTTCATTACTATTGCAAATAATAGAGTTGGATTAGATTGAGCACAACACAAAATTAGGAAAAAATGTCTGGGGTTTAGTGTTAAAAGTTTTTTTTGTTTTCTTCTTCATAATCATCAAATGTATTATGTAAAATCTCATTCTAAATACTTTAAATGATCTAAGGTATAGTAATTTGTGTGGTATGATGACAAAGGTTTAAACATAATGTTTGAACTATCTGATAGTCACAACATTTTTTAATTATTAGTCAACTCCACATATGTGTTGAAGCATTTATAAAAATTAGTTTTATCATTTTCTAAACTGTCAGTGACAAAATGTGATTACATTCAATATTAAAAGCACCTGATTTTACATTAGGCATAACAGTAATGTTTCAAAGGTATTTTGTAAATGAAATACGTTTATAAACCATATTTAAATAGTAACATTTAAATGCTGAGAAATAAATACTCTAAATGTTACTTTTTATAAAAGCTGTACAGAAGGTATTGTTAGACATCTTGACCCCAATACCACAAATCAAGTTACTCGACATTGTATTGTGTACTCACCAATTATCGCTCAAGCTAGTTCGAGTGGTAAATTTTATTTCATTGTTATTTTATACCTTAATCTCTCACCTATAATAGGATCGGGTCAAGCTACTCGATATTGTGTACTGTGTGCTCACCAATTATCGCTCAAGCTAGCTCGAGTTGTAAATCTTGTTTCATTGTTATTTTATACCTTAATTTCTCACCTATAATAAGGTCGGGTCAAGCTACTCGATATTGTGTATTGTGTACTCAGCAATTATCGCTCTAGCTAGCTCGAGTGGTAAATTTTGTTTCATTGTTATTTTATACCTTAATCTCTCACCTATAATCAGGTCGGGTCAAGTTACTCGACATTGTGTATTGTGTACTCACCAATTATTGCTCTAGCTAGCTCGAGTGGTAAATATTGTTTCATTGTTAATTTATACCTTCTTAATCTCTCACCTATAATAAGGTCGGGTCAAGCTACTCGATATTGTGTATTGTGTACTCAGCAATTTATCGCTCTAGCTAGCTCGAGTGGTAAATTTTGTTTCATTGTTTATTTTATACCTTAATCTCTCACCTATAATCAGGTCGGGTCAAGTTACTCGACATTGTGTATTGTGTACTCACCAATTATCGCTCTAGCTAGCTCGAGTGGTAAAATATTGTTTCATTGTTAATTTATACCTTCTTGATTCACCTATAATAAGGTCGGGTCATGTTACTCGACATTCTGTATTGTGTACTCACCAATTATCGGTCCAGCTAGCTCGAGTGGTAAATTTTGTTTCATTCTTATTTTATACCTTAATCTCTCACCTATAATCAGGTCGGGTCAAGTTACTCGACATTGTGTATTGTGTAATCAAGAATAATTATCGCTCAAGCTAGCTCGAGTGGTAAATCATGTTTCATTGTTGTTTTATACCTTCCACTCTAACCTATAATCAGGTCGGGTCAAGTTACTCGATATTGTGTATTGTGTACTGACCAATTATCGGTCAAGCTAGCTCGAGTGGTAAATCTTGTTTCATTGTTATTTTATACCTTAATCTCTCACCTATAATCAGGTCGGATCTAGTTACTCGACATTGTGTATTGTGTACTCACCAATTATCGTTCCAGCTAGCTCGAGTGGTAAATTTTGTTTCATTGTTATTTTATACCCTCCTCTCTAACCTATAGTCAGGTCGGGTCTAGTTACTCGACATTGTGTATTGTATAATCAACAATAATTATCGCTCAAGCTAGCTCGAGTGGTAAATGTTGTATCATTGTCATTTTATACCTTCCCCTCTAACCTATAATCAGGTCGGGTCAAGTTACTCGACATTGTGTATTGTGTAGTCACGAATTATCGCTCTAGCTAGCTCGAGTGGTAAATCTTTTTTTCATTGTCATTTTATACCTTAATCTCTCGCCTATAATCAGGTCAGTTCAAGTTAATCGACATTGTGTATTGTGTACTCACCAATTATCGTTCCAGCTAGCCTCGAGTGGTAAATTTTGTTTCATTGTTATTTTATACCATCCTCTCTAACCTATAGTCAGGTCGGGTCAAGTTACTCGACATTGTGTATTGTATAATCACCAATAATTATCGCTCAAGCTAGCTCGAGTAGTAAATCTTGTATCATTGTTATTTTGTACCTTCCTCTCTAACCTATTGTCAGGTCGGGTCAAGTTACTCGACATTGTGTATTGTATAATCACCAATAATTATCGCTCAAGCTAGCTCGAGTGGTAAATCTTGTATCATTGTTATTTTATACCTTCCTCTCTAACCTATAATCAGGTCGGGTCAAGTTACTCGACATTGTGTATTGTGTAGTCACCAATTATCGCTCTAGCTAGCTCAAGTGGTAAATCTTGTTTTATTGTCATTTTATACCTTAATCTCTCACCTATAATCAGGTCGGATCTAGTTACTCGACATTGTGTATTGTGTACTCACCAATTATCGTTCCAGCTAGCTCGAGTGGTAAATTTTGTTTCATTGTTATTTTATACCATCCTCTCTAACCTATAATCAGGTCGGGTCAACTTACTCGACATTGTGTATTGTGTAGTCACCAATTATCGCTCTATCAAGCTCGAGTGGTAAATCTTGTTTTTTTATTGTCATTTTATACCTTAATCTCTCACCTATAATCAGGTCGGGTCAAGTTACTCGACATTGTGTATTGTGTACTCACCAATTATCGCTCTAGATAGCTCGAGTGGTAAAATTTGTTTCATTGTTATTTTATACCTTCCTCTCTCACATATAATCAGGTCGGGTCTAGTTACTCGACATTGTGTATTGTGTACTCATCAATTATCGCTCTAGATAGCTAGAGTAGTACATTTTGTTTCATTGTTATTTTATACATTAATCTCTCACCTATATTCACGTCGGATCTAGTTACTCGACATTGTGTATTGTATACTCACCAATTATAGCTCAAGCTAGCTCGAGTAGTAAATCTTTTTTCATTGTCATTTTATACTTTAATCTCTCGCCTATAATCAGGTCAGTTTCAAGTTAATCGACATTGTGTATTGTGTACTCACCAATTATCGTTCCAGCTAGCTCGAGTGGTAAATCTTTTTTCATTGTCATTTTATACCTTAATCTCTCGCCTATAATCAGGTCAGTTCAAGTTAATCGACATTGTGTATTGTGTACTCACCAATTATCGTTCCAGCTAGCTCGAGTGGTAAATTTTGTTTCATTGTTATTTTATACCATCCTCTCTAACCTATAGTCAGGTCGGGTCAAGTTACTCGACATTGTGTATTGTATAATCACCAATAATTATCGCTCAAGCTAGCTCGAGTAGTAAATCTTGTATCATTGTTTATTTTGTACCTTCCTCTCTAACCTATAGTCAGGTCGGGTCAAGTTACTCGACATTGTGTATTGTGTATAAGTCACCAATAATTATCGCTCTAGCTAGCTCAAGTGGTAAATCTTGTTTTATTGTCATTTTATACCTTAATCTCTCACCTATAATCAGGTCGGATCTAGTTACTCGACATTGTGTATTGTGTACTCACCAATTATCGTTCCAGCTAGCTCGAGTGGTAAATTTTGTTTCATTGTTATTTTATACCATCCTCTCTAACCTATAATCAGGTCGGGTCAACTTACTCGACATTGTGTATTGTGTAGTCACCAATTATCGCTCTATCAAGCTCGAGTGGTAAATCTTGTTTTATTGTCATTTTATACCTTAATCTCTCTCACCTATAATCAGGTCGGGTCAAGTTACTCGACATTGTGTATTGTGTGTGTACTCACCAATTATCGCTCTAGATAGCTCGAGTGGTAAAATTTGTTTCATTGTTATTTTATACCTTCCTCTCTCACATATAATCAGGTCGGGTCTAGTTACTCGACATTGTGTATTGTGTACTCATCAATTATCGCTCTAGATAGCTAGAGTAGTACTATTTGTATCATTGTTATTTTATACCTTAAATCTCTCACCTATAATCAGGTCGGGTCAAGTTACTCGACATTGTGTATTGTGTACTCACCATAATTATCGCTCTAGCTAGCTCGAGTGGTAAATTTTGTTTCATTGTTAATTTTTATACCTTAATCTCTCACCTATAATCAGGTCGGGTCAAGTTACTCGACATTGTGTATTGTGTACTCACCAATTATCGCTCTAGCTAGCTCGAGTGGTAAATTTTGTTTCATTGTTATTTATATACCTTAATCTCTCACCTATAATCAGGTCGGGTCAAGTTACTCGACATTGTGTATTGTGTACTCACCAATTATCGCTCTAGCTAGCTCGAGTGGTAAATATTGTTTCATTGTTATTTTATACCTTAATCTCTCACCTATAATCAGGTCGGGTCAAGTTACTCGACATTGTGTATTGTGTACTCACCAATAATTATCGCTCAAGCTAGCTCGAGTGGTAAATTTTGTTTCATTGTTATTTTATACCTTAATCTCTCACCTATAATCAGGTCGGGTCAAGTTACTCGACATTGTGTATTGTGTAATCAAGAATAATTATCGCTCAAGCTAAGCTCGAGTGGTAAATCTTGTTTCATTGTTATTTTATACCTTAATCTCTCACCTATAATCAGGTCGGGTCAAGTTACTCGACATTGTGTATTGTGTAGTCACCAATTATCGCTCAAGCTAGCTCGAGTGGTAAATCTTGTTTCATTGTTATTTTATACCTTAATCTCTCACCTATAATCAGGTCGGGTCAAGTTACTCGACATTGTGTATTGTGTACTCACCAATTATCGTTCCAAGCTAGCTCGAGTGGTAAATTTTGTTTCATTGTTATTTTATACCTTCCTCTCTAACCTATAGTCAGGTCGGGTCAAGTTACTCGACATTGTGTATTGTATAATCACCAATAATTATCGCTCAAGCTAGCTCGAGTGGTAAATCTTGTATCATTGTTATTTTATACCTTCCTCTCTAACCTATAATCAGGTCGGGTCAAGTTACTCGACATTGTGTATTGTGTAGTCACCAATTATCGCTCTAGCTAGCTCGAGTGGTAAATCTTGTTTTATTTGTTATTTTATACCTTAATCTCTCACCTATAATCAGGTCGGATCTAGTTACTCGGACATTGTGTATTGTGTACTCACCAATTATCGTTCCAGCTAGCTCGAGTGGTAAATTTTGTTTCATTGTTATTTTATACCTTAATCCTCTCTAACCTATAATCAGGTCGGGTCAAGTTACTCGACATTGTGTATTGTATAATCACCAATAATTATCGCTCAAGCTAGCTCGAGTGGTAAATCTTGTATCATTGTTATTTTATACCTTCCTCTCTAACCTATAATCAGGTCGGGTCAAGTTACTCGACATTGTGTATTGTATAATCACCAATAATTATCGCTCAAGCTAGCTCGAGTGGTAAATCTTGTTTTATTGTCATTTTATACCTTTAATCTCTCACCTATAATCAGGTCGGATCAAGTTAACTCGACATTGTGTATTGTGTACTCACCAATTATCGTTCCAGCTAGCTCGAGTGGTAAATTTTGTTTCATTGTTATTTTATACCATCCTCTCTAACCTATAATCAGGTCGGGTCAAGTTACTCGACATTGTGTATTGTGTAATCACCAATATTATCGCTCAAGCTAGCTCGAGTGGTAAATCTTGTTTCATTGTTATTTTATACCTTAATCTCTCTAACCTATAATCAGGTCGGGTCAAGTTACTCGACATTGTGTATTGTATAATCACCAATAATTATCGCTCAAGCTAGCTCGAGTGGTAAATCTTGTATCATTGTTATTTTATACCTTCCTCTCTCACCTATAATCAGGTCGGGTCAAGTTACTCGACATTGTGTATTGTGTACTCACCAATTATCGCTCTAGCTAGCTCGAGTGGTAAATCTTGTTTCATTGTTATTTTATACCTTAATCTCTCACCTATAATCAGGTCGGGTCAAGTTACTCGACATTGTGTATTGTGTACTCACCAATTATCGCTCCAGCTAGCTCGAGTGGTAAATTTTGTTTCATTGTTATTTTTATACCTTAATCTCTCACCTATAATCAGGTCGGGTCAAGTTACTCGACATTGTGTATTGTGTACTCACCCAATTATCGCTCAAGCTAGCTCGAGTGGTAAATCTTGTTTCATTGTTATTTTATACCTTCCTCTCTAACTATAATCAGGTCGGGTCAAGTTACTCGACATTGTGTATTGTGTAATCACCAATTTATCGCTCAAGCTAGCTCGAGTGGTAAATCTTGTTTCATTGTTATTTTATACCTTAATCTCTCACCTATAATCAGGTCGGGTCAAGTTACTCGACATTGTGTATTGTGTACTCACCAAATTATCGCTCTAGCTAGCTCGAGTGGTAAAATTTTGTTTCATTGTTATTTTATACCTTAATCTCTCACCTATAATCAGGTCGGATCTAGTTACTCGACATTGTGTATTGTGTACTCACCAATTATCGTTCCAGCTAGCTCGAGTGGTAAATTTTGTTTCATTGTTATTTTATACCCTCCTCTCTAACCTATAGTCAGGTCGGGTCAAGTTACTCGACATTGTGTATTGTATAATCACCAATAATTATCGCTCAAGCTAGCTCGAGTGGTAAATGTTTGTATCATTGTTATTTTATACATTACTCTCTAACCTATAATCAGGTCGGGTCAAGTTACTCGACATTGTGTATTGTGTAATCACCAGTAATTATCGCTCAAGCTAGCTCGAGTGGTAAATCTTGTTTTATTGTTATTTTATACCTTAATCTCTCGCCTATAATCAGGTCAGTTCAAGTTAATCGACATTGTGTATTGTGTACTCACCAATTATCGTTCCAGCTAGCTCGAGTGGTAAATTTTGTTTCATTGTTATTTTATACCTTCCTCTCTAACCTATAATCAGGTCGGGTCAAGTTACTCGACATTGTGTATTGTATAATCACCAATAATTATCGCTCAAGCTAGCTCGAGTGGTAAATCTTGTTTCATTGTTTATTTTATACCTTAATCTCTCTAACCTATAATCAGGTCGGGTCAAGTTACTCGACATTGTGTATTGTATAATCACCAGTAATTATCGCTCAAGCTAGCTCGAGTGGTAAATCTTGTATTCATTGTTATTTTATACCTTCCTCTCTAACCTATAATCAGGTCGGGTCAAGTTACTCGACATTGTGTATTGTGTCACCAATAATTAAGTATCGCTCTAGCTAGCCTTGAGTGGTAAATCTTGTTTTATTGTCAATTTTATACCTTAATCTCTAACCTATAATCAGGTCGGGTCAAGTTACTCGACATTGTGTATTGTGTACTCACCAATAATTATCGCTCAAGCTAGCTCGAGTGGTAAATCTTGTTTCATTGTTATTTTATACACCTTAATCTCTCACCTATAATCAGGTCGGGTCAAGTTACTCGACATTGTGTATTGTGTACTCACTAATTATCGCTCCAGCTAGCTCGAGTGGTAAATTTTGTTTTCATTGTTATTTTATACCTTAATCTCTCACCTATAATCAGGTCGGGTCAAGTTACTCGACATTGTGTATTGTGTACTCACCAATAATTATCGCTCAAGCTAGCTCGAGTGGTAAATCTTGTTTCATTGTTATTTTATACCTTAATCTCTCACCTATAATCAGGTCGGGTCAAGTTACTCGACATTGT